>NC_135781.1:14220238-14304696 GCF_028453695.1 Augochlora pura | reverse complement strand
CTAACTCAACTACTTGGCGCAAGACGCTACCGCGTCTCATGATTCGTTTTGTGGTGGGCATGCAAATTTCAACACGATGAGTATACTGGTTTGACGCCGAGCAATCTTTTGGTCACTGCACTTATAAAAAAATACTACAATTTTTACTTAGTAGGAAAATTTATTTCTGTAAATATTGTTTCACTACATAATGACAGAATAGTCCTGGAAGACGAAATCCCAACAACGAAGCCAGGAATGTTGCCTCTCCATCTGTGCACCGTGCATATAATTTCACAAATCAGCAGCTACAAACAATCGCGAACATTTGCGATCACTCCCGAACGCTGGCTGATACTTCCGGACACTCCGATGTCACAATTTCATATTTAAGTTCAAATGATCGATTATGCAAATAATCGATTAAACAATTGACCGATGGGCAAAATGACGGATTGACCAAATCATCGATCAGCGAAATGACCGGATAACCAAATGATCGATAAGACAAATAACCGATTAGACAATTGGCGGATTAAATAAACCGATTAGCAAAATAATCCAATAACCAAATAACCGATTGGCAAAATGATCGGATCCCCAAATAATCGAAAATTTCGATGAGTAAATGTTAAATTAGAAAAAAAATTAAATGTTGCAACGAAATAGTACCTTGAATTGAAGTACTCGTCGGAAATTATAGTGAATACAACCGTTACGTTCGAACGCAGTCGAGTAACAGAGTTCATGAAAATCAAATTGACGGTTGCGGATTATTTCGTTAACGTTTTTATTTTATTGAAAATTTTTAATATTGCTCATGTATTTATGAATTTAATTATTACTGTTTCCTACGAACGAGTAATTGAGTTGATAATAAATCTTCTTAAAGAGAACACGTATATACCAAACAAGAATAATTTATTTATTAGTTTCATAATTTCATATCAAATACTGAATTTAATTATATTGAATAGAAATATTTAAATCGTGTAGTTTATTTATACAAAACCTCAACAAGAGGGGGATCCTTATTTCATTGGATACAGACTTAACATTCGTAGAAAAATGACATGCAATACGTTTTTTGCAATGCTAATACTGTAAAGCTTATAAAATTAACATTGTAAAAACAACCACCTGCATGAAAAAATGTATAAAAATATTGCTATACATATATGCACCATTGCTAATTATATAATCAGTAGAAATAATAATAATTGCTCATCTATTCATAAAAATATTTACACTTTAAATCATATTCTGCACTACACATTTCATAAATATTATTTCCACCATTTAAATGTTCACACCGTATATGCTTATGTCTCCAAATAATATCAAGCACTCATAGTAGAAATGAAATATAGAGGATATTCGCTTCTTGCTATCGCGAACTATCGGTAATGCTGATTTCTGCTTATACCTCGTTTGTACTCTTGTATCCTCCGTACCTATACCACATCTATGCTTGCGTTTTCTGGAACAAATCTCCAGTGCTGCAAGCCTACTTATGCAATTTAACGTTAGACAGAGCCACTATCTTCTGTGCGATCTATACATTTATCAATTAGAATTTGATTAACTTGTACTAAATCTCTTCGACATAATGTAGCCCATGCAGTTCTTAATCTTCATTTAAACAACGAAGCACAACATTGTTAAGATCTAAATTATTAAAATCTAAACACGTTAAAGATCTATTTTACATGCAACACACTTACCTCCGTGAATTGCGAACAGCACAGAGTGCAAGCGGCACGTGATCATAATAAACCCGATGGAAGTTGCCTATAGTTATCCAGCAATCTATAAGCATCTGCGCGATATCAGATTCTCTCGTTCTTAATATCTGGCAGTCTAGCACCGTTTCGCTTTTCACCTCGCTCAGATTTTTCTGGATTGACCCCGAGTGCTCTTCGGGAAACGCCACTGCGGGGATCCCACTAGTCAGCATCTTCTGCATCCACTGACATCCACTTTTATCTTCTTCCCCGTTCTATCTTTTTTTACTCCGTCCATATCATCCTCCGACCACCACCTCCCTTGCCTCTGCTTCCTTCCGCCTGTCTTCTTCACGGTTCCCCTCGTCACCCCTGTCTCCTTCCTTCTTCCTCTCTTTTTTTCCTCGAACGTCTCTTGGAAAAGCTGCGCCCTCCGCGATCTGCGATATCGGACCCTCGTATCTGATCACTCCTAGTCTTTAGCACATATACCGGCTGTCCCTTGCGCGACGATCTCTGACAGGGTCCCCTGGGGTGTGCGTCGCCAGATATTTATATCGTCGACTATATCACGGTCGCGATGGTCAAGTGCCGGCGCAGCAACTTTTCCGTTTCCCCCGGTTCCCTCGTGAATATTGCATTTGCGACGCAGTCTGCCGCCCCTGATTTATAAGAATGTTCTTCCCTGCAACCAAACAATTAAACGGGGACGCCATGTATCGGTGAAAATTTTACAATGACGTAAAACACAATTTCTGCATTCCTATGTTAATCACGCTGTAATAGAAATGGATACTATTACCTCGAAACCTTAAGATACATACGAGTACATATTATACCATTAAATTTAATAAAGTGATGCATCGATGTTAAAAGATACGAATTCGTGGGAACCTCATTATTTATTTATTTCCACAGCTTGCCCAAAACAAATCTGTTATCGTGATATGTACCATCCCATTCCCAATCTACTAAACATGTAATAAACATGTTGTTTATCATGCAAGTCTGTTACCATCGCCATTTTGATTCCACATCGCGACACCTTATCCTTAGAAATCGTGGGTATATTTTTCCTCGCCTCCATTTTAGACAAAGTTCTCCATGACTGCATTTTGAGAGCATCAGGTTCACGGCGAGATCCAATAAAACGCCGGCGGTTGCCGCCGTAATTCATAAAGCCGGCGTATCTCGTCCCATCGGTGTCTCCCGATAGAAACAGGTTGCGCCGGCGAGCAGTTCGGACGGCAAACATTCTTCCGTGGTTCGACGAATCGACGTCTCCATTAATTAGATACCGGTCGATCGAGCGTGCGACGGACCACGTCGCCGTCGCAGCCTCCCGTGAAATTGTGTTCCCGCTGATTTACGAGCACGCGCACCGCCGAGGAGCGAGCCCTCCGATCCGATATCCTCCCTCGGCCACGTATTATTTCCTTCGCGTCGTTTCCCATAGATGCGATTCTCTCCTTCTTTGGTGCACGTGACCCAATTCACCTGCGATCCGCTAGGTTTCGTTGTCTGTCCACCGTGTCTCTTGGGTTCTCCCAAAAAGTGGGTGTAATATCCTAGAATAGGCATTGCTGGGGCGTCACGGCGTCGTCGGTTATAGCGACGAATTGTGACATAATATGTGTGGACTGCATAAAATGTAGGACCGGAATTTAGCGGGGAAAAAACTTATGTATTTAGCCTGGTACTATGTTACGCCTTTGCTTGGGAAGTCTAAGGCCCTCGAATTCTATGACACTCTGCTGTTCTGAAAAATATTCTCTCTAGAGGTAAACTGCTGCCCCTCTCACGAATTTCTTATATTTGCTGATAGGTTTTCCTTGATTTTAACAATAACCAATCAGTGAGTCTGTTCCAAAAAATGCACCCTTCCTTTGCGCCTTAGCGTGTCCTTTTGGGAGGTTGCTGATGTATGGAAGGTGGGAGCGACAGCGATATTGTAACACTGTGACGTCCAGTGGCTCCACGTTAGTGTCATGCAAAAACTAAGCAAAAGTTAATATTGCGTGTTCTGTTTAATTAACAGTAAATTGCAGACGTAGCAATTTTGTGTTTTCATAAAAATCCGTGCCCTTCGACAATGGCAAACGAAAAAGGAGACACAATTATACGTGATGAGTGTGTGGACATCTTGTCCACAAGAAATGAAATTATGTACGTCGGTCCCACCGGCGCGACACGAAAAAATCTAGATTAGACGTGTGGACGGCATAGTGTTAACGAGAAAATTCCTCTAGGTGTGATTTCGGCGTGCTCACCGTTGTGACCTAATGTGGGACTTACCCTATGGATCTTTCCTTTTTTTATTTACACTTACCTCCCAATAAAGTATGCGTTCTCTCGGCAGGAAAATTAATTGAAATCTAAATTGCATACCAGATGTTAGCCAAAAATCCTAAGCTCACAAATAGGCAGCTAGGTCTGTCCGTGTCATAAAGAATATTAACCCTTTGCACTCGAAGCCATTTTAACTGTAAATGTGAAATAATATTTCCGACTCATAGTATTTCTATTCTATGAAATAAAGTGCACTTTTATGCGTATGAAATTGATTTTTGCGACTCGTAGCAACAATTTCACTACTCAACAATTTTTCAAATCTAAACCTTATTATTATAAAAATTATTTTGGAACATAATAGAATAATTTTAGTGGTGCCTCAGAGTCACCATTCGAGTGCAAAGGGTTAATGCTGGGTACTAACAGGCATTGATGACTGAAAAGGGACGATAATCATCTTGTAAGCATTACCTCGGTAACTAATTCGTCTGTTTTATTGTGAATTGATCGAATGCTTTGATAAGTAGATTGTAGATTGCGGGATTATCGCAAGTATGTTAAGGTGAAATACAAAATTGTTAAAATAAAAAATGAGAGCACTGGAAATGGATGTTTAACAGAATGTATCTTAACACTTTACCGTCGGCACGTCTCGTACAAATTTCTTCGCTTGGTGCTGGCAGTACTAATTCAGATTATTTCGCTCGTCGCCGGCAATTCTTAACCTCTTACACTATAACAATGAGTCAGGCTCGTGATAAAGATTTCATACAACATCTGCTAAATATGAATATTATTCATTGCTTCTAAATCGAAATTAAATTAAATTCTTTGATTATCAAAGTTTACAAACGGAAGTAGATAAAGACATGCAAGAAACAAAAATTGTCTGGTCCTATTAAGGAAAATATTAAGGACAAATTATTGCTAAATAATGCAGCGTGAAAGGAGTCGTAGTGCACGGGGTTAAGGTTATCGGATGATTATAAATTGTCAAGTTTGTCTAATCTCATCGTTAGTTCTATAAGTTTTCAATCCTGTCTCTCTATTTTCATGAAATTTCACAAACGCACATATGTAAATAAATGTAAAATTTATTTGATTTATATAGTTCTTTATTTACATTTTCTTTGGTAATTACTCAGTATTTTTCTTTTAGATTAGCACATTAAGTTTGTCACTCATTTTTCTTTTTGGATTAGATGTTGTTGCTTTAGCTGACAGAAAAGTTTGTCGATCGCATCATGATGGGACGCACGCGATGTAGCAGCGACCTCCGAATTTTGTTCAGGAGCAGGTACATGATCTTTCATCCACGATTTAGATACTCTCAATAAAAAATCATGAAGTCGAAGATTCCTGTGTTCTGTATTGAAATGATGACATGCCCTGAATGCATTAAACAATACGCAATTGAAGATGTATTAATATATGGAAACGTTTTTTGGTCATTTTATAGTTTTCCTCTATATAGGGTAGTAATTCAGAAATTGGTCTGCCCAATCCACTCCCTTCATGTATTTTTTATAGTTCATTCCACTTTCAAGTTTCTTTATTCTGTAATTGGATTTTCCATCGTATTCATCAAATTTTCCAATTTATTCATCGTGAATAATCGTATCTTACCTTTTGTCTGCCACGATGAAAGGGCACAAGTATTATACTAATAAAAACAAAAAACTACTTAAACAAGCAACAACAGTACACCACGCCATATTGAGCGGTACCATGCGCGTTACACCACTCTGGTAACAGCGAACGATATTGTGTTAAGGTACTGCTAAGAAAATGACTTTATTTCGCGGCGCGACAAGAAGTTCTTTGCTAGAAGAAACTTTAGCAATGACAGACTTCGGAACCTCGAATGGAAGAATCAGGTCCTCTTGTATCTCGAAACTCTTATGGTTAGGCCCCACGATTCGAGCCTGGAATTCAAGCATTGGTACGTCGTATACTTTCGCATCTCTTTTAAAACGTATTGAAATTCTAATAACGTGTTTACCAGACTTTTTATTTCTTTCTGTGTACGTGTTTGGCACAATGCGTTGTGATACAGACGCTTGTTTGCTTCCATTAACACTTTATTAACTCATTAAAGGCGGGGGATCTTGACTCGTTTTTCGTCCTAGAGCGGGCGTTATTTTGTATAATCATAAAAAATATAGTCTTACAAAAGTTTATTTAAACTCTTAAAACTACTAGAAATATTAAAAAGGAACTAGAAACTAATAAATCGTATTACTACGACTCCCGCCTTTAAGCTACAGTCGAGATAAATCGTAGTACTACGACTCCCGTCTTTAATGTGTTAATACAACACTGTACAGATGTAATGTTTGGGATTTCTGAACGCGTTTTATGCGATTTCTGAATGTGTTCTGAATGCCTTATGTTCGACTTAGGTTGCATTCTGTATGCGTTACGTTCGAGTTTGTTTTGTAATCTGTATGCGTTCTAGTTGAGTTCGATTTTTGTTCTGTACGCGTTATAGTTGAGTATGATTTTCGTTCTGTATGCGCTATGTTAGAGTTTGAATTTAGTTCTGAATGCGTTCGTCGTGTTCTGTCTGTTGTCACCTCGGTTTTCCGTTGATTGGTGGAGGAAAAGAAGCGTTTTTGATCGGAGGTGGGTGTGTCGGAAGGAAATTGAAATGAGATGTGGGAAATTTGGTTGAAAATTCTGGTTTGTGTCGTCTTCGTTTGTTAAAGTAAAATTTATGAATGGTCCATGCAATGGTACTGTGAGTCTGTCGCACGCGTTGTCCGTTTGTCGACTCTCGAGTTTCTTTAAGTACGGTAGTCGTAAAGTCGTATCGCTCGTAGGATTTTTTACCTATTGCCGGTCTATTCTCACGTTTATGATTTAATTGCTAACGGGATGGCTAGGCACATTCGACGTTTGGTATTGCCGTCGCAACACTTCCAATTAACACAGAGAGCTTTAATTTTATATAAAGTTCTGCAGTCTACTACACAGAACTTTTCTTATTGAATTGGAATACACAAAGAATGATTGGAAAGAACATATTCGAATTTTCATATGGTCATAAACAGACGGGGATTTTTGATAAATGATTTCACTGCTTGACTTTCAGAGGACCCTTAGCAGTCCTCCGGGAGGAAAATGAAGCCAGATCTGGCTACAAAACTGTAGGGATTTTTGGCAACAAGGATCAACCACAGTTACTTTAACAGAATATTTAATAATAGGAGAGGGGAAAGACAAAAATAATAGAATAACATACAGTCTTTACTCTGTAACGCTCTCACGCAGCTGGAAAACACTTTCCTTCCACCCTCACGACACTTTTGCTTTTTTAACACTCACTCATACATGACCATATACAATCACCGATTCGTACGCACTTGCATTCACATTTCGAAGAACTATCACACGGTCCAAACACACTTTATTCACTCGATCCGACTGTCGCATAACCCAAACACCCTTATGTCACACCCCACAAAACCGATGCAGAACGATCTTGAATTTGAACGTTCCGTTGAGCAACTTTGCAAATGCTCGATGGCAGAGAACCACGGTGGAAATGAAACTATTGCCGATTGCGTCCAACAGACGCTACCGAAAGGTATAAACCAGAAACGCACGGTTCCGCGGATCTGCAACACCCTTTTCATTCTCGAGAAACAACGGAGTATTATGCATTGTTATTACTGTGATTTGATCGGATCGTCGATATCGCAGTAGCGGCATAAGCGCGCCGTAACACGTCTACGAAACGAAACGAAAAGGGTGGAAAAAGAGACGGGGAAGAAGCCGAGCAGAGGAAAAAAAGCGGAGGCGTTCTCGAGTCCGGCGAGGAAGTCTGGATTCACTTTGCTCGGGGAGCAAAGAAGCATCGACTAGAGTCTAGCCGCTAGATCAAAGTGTGGTAAAAACCGCGTAAACACGGTGCTCGGATCCAATTCGGGATCCGGTCCGTTCCGCGAGCAGATAGAAGAAAGGGGGGACGGTGCAGGGGTGGAATCGGAGTGGAGACGACCGGGGCTCGCTTTGTTAAGGCGGCGGTGCGGAATCGCAATATTTTCTACGGTGGGATAGGATCGCGTGTTATGAATCACTGCCGCGCGGCTGTTTCGTGTATATTTCATTACGTGGCCAGTTTCCCTGCAATAACAAATAACGAGGAACGGTGGGAACGAGGAAAAAAGCGACCGGGCGAGGAACGGTGGTGGTGGGGGGGGGCAGGGGGTGGAGGCGGAAAAGGGGGTTGAATAGAAGAGGAGGCGCTAGGACGCTCGGGACGAAGGGTTGAACTGCGAGGGCAGGCGAGACGAAGGAACTGGAATGGAGATACGAAGCCGAGTTTTCGGCTTACTGGACCGATGCGAATCTGGGGGGTAATAAGGAAAAGCGGAGACGGAAGGCGGATAGCAAACAGAGGGTGGGAGAGAGAGAAAGGATGCTCGCAGCGTCGCGTCGGCCAACTGCGCGGAGAGACTTTTCTTATCGCATGAAATATGTAGCGGTCGTACGTTCGTTATGGAGATCGTGGCGCGGGAACTTTTTCCCCTCGTCCCCATTCTTCCTCGTCGCGATGTTGCGCAGTGACACAGCTTTAAACAAATTTGCGATACACCGCGAGAAATCGCGGCTCCGGGGCTGGGGTGGGGGCCGCATTAGAATAGAAATCCGCTCTTCTGAGTGCTCCTCGTTTGCGTCTTGCCCGTGGTTCTGTCTCGTCGGGGAACGTTGCTCGACAGGAAACTTTTGATTTTGATGAAAACTTTCCGGCGAGACGCGTTGAACGTTTCGCAGCTTGGTATCGGGACGCTCGGTGGATACGGATTATGATACACAGAAATTGTTTGTACTACTTGTCAGTACTTGGCGAGTGACAAAGCTGTTGAACATCTGCGCAGCCAGGATATTATGGGCACTGTGCTATCTGGTTAATAAAGATCGCGAATTGTAAAAACAGATAGGATAGCGGAACCCGTTACCGTGCAGTATCCAATTGCTGTGTCTACCATTTGTTTTCGATCATTATTAAGGCGAAGCTTCAACTTCTAGAAAAAGGAGGCGCAATTACATGTTGGTCATACTCGAGTGTCGAAATTATTTGTCCAACATTTAAAATTACTTTGTACATTAGTAGACAGAATAAACCAAGGAATAATTTGGAAAATTTAGGATGGCTAGAAGACATTCAACATTATTAATCTTGATCTTCCATCCCCAAATTTTTGTAAATAAATTGCTTCGATTTTGTTATAGCTTTTTGTATATCATTGTATGATAAGTAAACTGTGGATATTTATATATTTACGACAGATCTGCGAAACACAAAGAAACGTATCGACTTACTTCACTTTCACCAGGGAGAATCTTTTGATCGGCAAATCTCGTTGTTTTCGAGAGATCCTTAGTCCATCGGCGTAAGATTAAAGTTCCGATCGATGGAACGTGATCCGCGGGGAATAATTTGTCCAGTAACGAGAGAACCCGTGCAATAACTCAGAACGAATACCGAAGAGAAAGGAGTGGCCCGCGGAGGATGGAAAAACGAATATTGCAGCCACGGCCAAGAACGCGCAACTTTTCTTATCGCGCGGATGTGTGCTCTGAAAAATATTGCAACGCGCATTCGTTAGAAAGAAGCTTAATGTTCCGTGCACGCGCCGATATCGCGAGCTGGACGACGCCAGTCCGGGAAAGGAGGAAAAAGCTGGCTCGATGCTATTTTTGAGGCTCGAGATGAAATTCATTGCAGCCGGCGCGCTCCACGTTTCTCTTTCCGAATCGGGAATTAGTTATCCGCGTCTCAGACGTAGCAGAAAAACGATCCACTCCCGCTACGGAACGGAAATCGTTAATCCTTTGGGCTCTGATCATTTACGTTTTAACCGCTATCCGCTCGCGCGGAAAACGTGGAACATTAAAACGCGGAGGTCGATGAGAGGAAACCCGCCGAAACTGGTCGTTTGTGTTGATTGAAAATAAGTCTGGCGTGCGCCCATTAAATCGCAACGTCCGTGTTTCGGACGGCTAATCAAAAAATATTGGACGTTAGAGAAGAGGTACGCGGCCACTCTTATATCGATTAGGATCGATCGTTCTCTTGCCTTTCGGAATAGGATATTGTTCTCGTACGCGACAATAAAATTTCCCGACGGCAAAGAGGAGGCCGAATATCCGTTGCGACATTAATAACACGCATTCTACACGCAATGAACCCACTGACCCGCAATAACACTCAAACGCATTTTAACATTTAAACCGCCATCTTGCCGGGCCACTGGCATGTCGGCTGCTTTTGAAGGCGGGAAGTCGAGCGAATAATTTTAACGATTCGAATGAATTGGCACGGGAAACGATTGTGAAATGAATTTTGTCAATCGCACGTGCATGTATCCGTGCCGGTTTCACTCGGGCTCGTCTTTGTACACGCTTGCAATAAAAACGAATAGACTACGTATGCCTATGACAGCGATGCTTGTTTAGTCTCGAGCAGATAACGCGAAAACTAACATTTCCTGTGGCATTTTATGGGATTTATCTCCCACACGAATGCAAAGTGATTTTCTCCGCTATATTCGAAGATGCTCAAGAACACACGTGATGTTCAAATATTTATTGCGCAAAGAACAATCTGTAGCTCTAGTGCATACATGTGTGGCATTTTTATGAAACTTTGAAGATTCGTATCTTAGTAGCGGGTTACATGATTGCCAATTTTGTAGCGCCGTTCGTTCCGAGAGGAATTTACATCGGTATACGAATTGTCACAGGATCCCCAATATCGCTTATAAAATCGGTCAGCGAGACCCGTGATTACGCCGCGAGATGGAAGCAGCGCTAGAAAGAGCCGTGTGAAACGAACGAATGGACCAAGCTGCTCCAGCTCGGGAAATACATTTCTCCTGCTCGGTTACGTTCTTCGCGGCGCAATCTCTCGAACACAAAGGAATCGTCGTCAGCGGGTCTTGTACTTGAATCGTCGTATCCAATTTAATAATAGCTTTCTTTCCATGTATAAACGCAATCGATACTGCACTTCAATTTTCTCAGCGCAATAGCGGACTCGAGCCCCAATAATCCGAACACTTACAATTGCCGGTTTAATTTTGACGAACTTTGCCGACCAAACCGTGCGAGACGTAAAAAAATTCTAGATGCAGTGATCGAATAATATTTATACATATGTACTTATAGACGATTGACTTTGAAGAATCCGTAAATAGCATTTCAGGCACATTTTTCACTTCAATTGTTCGAAACAGCATTTTTCATATCATCTGGAAGGAAAATTCTGAATTTCGAAAAAACATATGCAACAAAGAGAATCGTCGTATAGTTAAAATTGAAAAATAAAGTAGATTGGGTTACAAATAACAATAAAAACTCTGCCCACATAAGAATCAATTATTCGTCCTTTCAGCACATAGATGGACAAGATGAAGTAAATTGAAATAGATAAATGGAGCACATAGATGGACAAGATGAAGTAAATTGAAATAGATAAATGGAGGATGTACATATGAGAGTTAATTATACGCCTCTGACGTCCGCGATCAAGGATGGTCGACATAAATAACTGGCAAACTAGCACGCGCAAGACTGTGATAAGAAACGCGATGAAACGATATTTCGGTATTC
The DNA here is from genome assembly GCF_028453695.1 of Augochlora pura. Classification (NCBI taxonomy): domain Eukaryota; kingdom Metazoa; phylum Arthropoda; class Insecta; order Hymenoptera; family Halictidae; genus Augochlora; species Augochlora pura. The sequence continues at coordinate 14,293,081 of NC_135781.1, read as the reverse complement.
CATTATTGTCGACAGTCGAGGGGATATAAAAGTTCATCGACGGCTCCGCTATCCGACAGGTCTGTATCATTAATTTTTAATGTCGTTTTCATCGGGGGGCGGTGGTGAGGGGATGCTCGCGCGATAAATTAGCCTCGACAAGGGGCTTCTTATCGAGTACTACTAATTTCCTTAATCCGCGACGTCCTCCTTCCGCCTCGGAAACGGCCGTTCCCCGCCTTGGTAGCTTTTCCTTTTGGGATCGGAGTCGTGGAGCGAGCGACATTTAATGGAAGTCTGCGACATCTGTCGCATGGGGCCACGCCGCTAATTTAAATCCCATCACATGGCCACCATCGCTTCTCAGCGCCGACAGCGAACATCCCCCGTCCCGTTTCCCGACCCCGTAATCCGCCATTGCCGTTTACCTGTCGGCATTCCTTTTCTTCCTGTCCTCTTGTGTTTAATCGAAAAGTAATGCCTCAATTACGTCTGTCTGGCGTCGCGTTTGATGGCGTGCGATCGGCCGGTCGAATTAAATTTTAATTATCGCGTTTTATCGACTACGCGTTCTTTTACGCGACGCATGGATGGAGGACGTCGTGGCAGGATGGAGGACGGCAAAAGTGGTGTACAAAGGCGCTATATTTCATTCATCGAATCCAATCATTTTAAGTAATTTACTGTTTCCCCTTTAGGACATCTAGCCGGTTGATTTGCGCATTTATAGCAGCGGCAAAGTACTCGCTAATATGTAGGAGAGAAGATTTTTCATGGAGCTCAACGCAATTTATAGTTCATTTTAGGTCCATTGATTATTTAACCATTGTCCAATTCTCTGAAATTGCTTGAAGGATCTTAGGGCACATTTTTTTCTGTCTTTCTTGTAAGATGCGTTTCGCTAACCTCTTCAGGGATGGATTTTTATAGTAGGAATCAATATATTTAATTTTTTCTTTTCTATTTATCATCCATTTCATTTCATTCGATAAGTTTTTTTCGTTATTGCTGAGGGATTCTGTAGCGAATAGTTCTTCAATTGATTCTCATTGTCTTTACGCTTAGAATGATTATAATTTCAAGAATACTAAATGTACACATGCGTGGCTGCATCCCTGAAACGATAAAACTATGCCACTACTAATCAAACATATTTCGATTTATTTTTGTCCTTGTTGCAACCCTTGAAACTGTGACGCTATGAATGAAAAAGAATAATAAACAATTCCGACACCAAATGGGTGAAGCAATTATTTGCCCAAATTTGAAAATAAATTTTTACGTAAATATGTTATGTGATTAAGATCCACGAAATGTAAAAAAAGTTGAAAAAACTCATCCGTGTCATATGTCTCAATTCCTCAGTTTTTATTTCATTAAGTTCCATCTTTCTATTACTTTATGAAATATTTGCGATTGCTGGGTCGGCAATCAATGTGTTAAACTACGACTTGCATCTGTGAAACATGAAGATTTCGTATCATCTACAAGACGAAATACGGAGCATCTTCAAGCATATAAATGAATATGTTTATAAGTCTAGCTGCACTCGTAAAACCACCTCCAAATGGATATTAGAAATTCATTGGAACCGTTCGAGAAGAAATAGCGAGAGAAGTATGCTCGGTTGGCTGATTCGACTAATTCGCTGAAATATTATCGAAGCGTAGCATTTTATCAGTGCCTCGAAGCACGATAATAGGTGACTGGAGGCTGCGCCGCCACATCTCGAGTTCCCCGGATCGAACGAATTCTTTTTTTACCTGGTAACCATAATGTATTTCATATTGCTGCATTCCCCTGGTAAACGAAGCTACGTGGCGCGGGTCCAACGAGCTTTGGCCGGCGCGATTGTACGGCAGAGAGCAAAGCGAAGGGTGAGCCCGAAGCCCCGCGAGATATCTGGAAAAGCAATTCTCCGTGAAATACATTAGTATTGCACGGCCCGTTGAAAATACAATGCTCTTTCATCGTGCCCATTCTCCGCCGTGATCGTAAGTCGTTTTTGTCTTCGAAACGGTTACTTACCGCATACCTGCATTATCGACTATTCGCTGACGCTGGTCGAAGCTTCCGTGGTCGATTCTAGATGGAGAGAGTTTGGACTTTTCCGGACGGAAAGGAACATTCGATAAAATGAAATATTAACATGAGCAACAATTCCTCTATTTCGTAGACAATTAAGTATTCAATTGCAGTGTCATTTTGTATGAAAAATTATAAGCTTTAATTTTATTTTTGGATCTCTTCTGTCACGTGATATAATAAAAATGAATAAACTGGTTCACTGTATTATTGAAAATGCAATGATAAATAAGGATTTATAAATTTCCTTGAAGTTACTTTGATCGTGAGGATTTGTATGCATATCGATTGCAGAAAATAAAATTTACACCGAAAATGTCTTCTTCTAATAATATATTGTCGGAACACTAAAAGCAGCTGTTTTGTGTTGTTTTATAAAAGTAATAATGATAAATTTACTCTGACTTCCAACTAGTGTTATTGTACTATCTGCCATAAGTAACATATATATTGATTAAATAATTCATAAATCTATCTTTACAGTTTGAATAATTGTAAGTTAGAGAAATTAGTGATCCGCCATTTTAACAGGTTTCGTAAACGTATTGTCAAAACGTAGAATAAGATTAAAACAATGTAGCAATATTGTTCAATTCACCTGATGCATTTGTTTCGTACTTCACTTACCTAGTTTTGTCATAGGTGAATAGCTATACTTTGGAGTATACATGTCCGTTTTAGAAACATGCACTGAATCTTTTCACAAGTGAACACTTTGCTTTATTACCATTACAAGATGAAACGAACATGTCGTTTAGAGACTATGATAAATTCCAAGAAACGTTATAACTCAAACCAATCGGTGTATACACTGAAACAACTTCCAATCGGCTCTAGTAGACAATTTGGTAAATGTTATTGGTTTCTCATGCCAGCTAACTTAGGTGATATCAGATTGGAGTAATCCGCCGCGGGTTCGATCTGCAGTTTCAACGAATATTTCGAGAACTGTGGATACTGCATAAACTAAGCAATGCCGTTTACGAACTTGGACTCGAGCTACTAGCCAAAGTATGCAGGACCGCAAAACATTAATACAAAATATATTAAATGTCTGCCTGTTATAAGTTCCGAATGTTTCGGTGGGACGTTATGTCCGTCTATTCGACGTTTTCGCGGAGCATTCGCATCACAATTAATCATGTTTTAAATTAACCAAGCTTCAATCGTTAATTGCACTTCAAATTACTTACCATATAATTGCCACTAAATACAGGTCACGGGTCTTCCACAGTATAAAGCAATGCAAATTTCTTGTCTTGCTCCCATTTAATTCCTGTGATAGGAAATTTTTATTTACGATAATATTAATCTTACGTTAATTTTCTTTTCAATTACCACTTTCCCAATGATAAACTCGATACATATAATGACGTTTTATCATTATTATGTAACGAAATAAGTAATATAACGATGTGCATGTGCGTATGAATAACTTGGGAAACATATTAAAATAAAACTAATATTTATAATATAATTATTATTTTTTAAAATAAAAGCACATTATCTAGATACACTAAGTTAAGTATAATATTGTATTTAACAGTATTTTTAATCATATTGAAAATTCTGATGAAAACAAGACCAAGAAATATTTCTAATCTCTTGTCTTGATATCGTCTTGATTTTTTTCGAGACAAGACAACAATCTCGATATTGTCCGGACCCTTGCGGAAACCTTACGGTCTTAAAATATTAGGAAGTATCGGTTATTGAATCCGTTTTGTGTTTGCAATATGAAAGCGCTAGTCGATAGAGTTATAAATTCTTCTCGAGCTAGACCTCGAAAGAATGATTTTCCGACGCAGTAACACAGATATTGATTGTTGCATAATGCAATAGATCTCCTGACATTTGTCACCGACATATCAGGTTACCTGGACGGCTGTTTGCACAGTTTCCAACAATTCTACGATAAATGTAACGGAGACGACAAAAAGTGCAGGCTGGCGGCAACGGAGATGCCGCAAATAAACTGTTCTACACAATTACGAATCGCAGCGTCGTTGGATGTCGAGCGAACGTCGCGGTTTTAATTGGGTCACCCGTTATAATCTGTCATGCAACGAAGTAGACAGTCCTTGCAGCTGTTTCAACCCGTTCTCAGCCTCTCCGTTTTCGTGGATTGCGTCACCCCCGCCGCCCCCGCGGCCCTTCTCTCGCTTCTTCCTCGGATTCCCGCGATTACCTCGAGAAATTGCTGTTCCTACTGTTTCCCGTTCCAAAAACGAGGTTACAACTGCCAGTATCCGGGACGTTGCCATCGTCACGAGCCGTTCCCTTACTGCGCTCGAAATCACCGATATTTATGACACGTATTTCAGCAAATTAAACTATCCCTTAGTACGAGTGTCAGGCTTCAATGGTGTGTCCAGAACAATCAAAAGGTTCCTTACTACATAATACCATGGATCTTTGCGCTTTCATTGCACGCGCGAATCCTTAGTACAAGGAAATCTCTGCGAGACTGAAAATTAGGATCTCTTTGCTTGCACTGGGTTGCGTAAAATAATCTCAGAACATGAACGTTTCCTTAACCACACTTGACATACTCCGACGATTCTGTTAACCCTTAACCGTACTGCCAATTACTACCAGTTATTGTTGAAACATTTTCAAACTTGATGAGTCAATAGAAGATTATATTCATTTTTAAACAATTACTTTAATATATGTTAACGATGACTTATTTATAGTTGCGAGGAGCCATCACGACCACCATAATCCGTTCAAGCCTTTTAAGTATGAAAGCTGTTCCCATATTTTGTTATAAATATTTAACTATTCAGGTTAATGTAAGGTTTATACGTGAGAAAAATAAGTTAGGTGTCAAACCATAATGTCTTTTCGGTTTAATAATTGTAATAAATTAAAAATAATGTAACAAAATCCTCAAATTCTTCTAATGTCTTTAATGTATTGTACTTGACTATTCATTTTTATTATAAATGCATACAATCAACAGTCTAACACTGTTATTCTCGATTTAATATAATCTTCATTGAAATATCTTCGTACATCGACTATAATCTGCAGTCTGCCCAATCTCGGTTGCTAAAACTAGTTTTATATTTAACAATTCGGGTCACAAATATTGGTGAATCGTAGATCACGGGGAACTCGTTTAAACCTCAACGGTTACAATTCTTTCGGTCTATCGAAAATTCTTGGAGTCTCGGTTGCGGTAGTGCGGGGCCGGATAAGCGGCGAGAGACAAGCAAAGGGTGGCAAGAGTTCGCGAGAAGCGCCTTAACGAAATTTCTCTCGCACTTGGATGCACGGCCTGGCAAAGTGACACTCCCTCGGTGAGTAATCGAGTTATTCGACGTCTTATCAGACGTCTCTCTTCTCTCCTCTCGTCGCGACGTTCTTCTCGCGTACGCCGACGCTCTTTCCCGAGACTTTCCCGGTTTTCCACCCCTCATACCCTTACGGTACTCGTGATCGCTTGCCAGGCTGCTTCGGCGATTTGCTGATTACTCTGCTGAGGGGAAGAGGGAGAAAGAGAGAGACAGAGAGAGAGAGAAACAGCGCTAAACCTCGAAAAGAAGGGGGAGGAGAGGGACGAGCGACGCGTTCGAAACAAGCGGATCCGCTATCCAACTCCCATTTTCTTTTTCCACTTGCCTTGCGCCTCCGCTGACGTTGCCGGTGTAACGTCAGGGACGCAGTCATGTCAGCGACGCGAAGGTTCTTCCTCTTCCACTCATTGTCATCCCGCTAATACGCTGCCAATTGTTCTTTAACTCCTTGTCGTATTATTTTCTTCACAATCACGATGAATGCAACGTTTCTGATTCTACTCATTTCTTGGATGAACAAAATAATTGATATCTATCGTGTGCTAGAGTTCCAATATCTTTTACTGTTGTACTGTTTTGAATAAACTCGAATGTTACTAAGATTTTTGGAACACAATGGAGCAAACGAATTTCACTGTAACATATTCTGAACTTTCTAGTTTTGGTTTCATTAATTAATTATTTAGCTGTTGTAATTTCTTTGAAAAGTGTACGTGTGGTTGTTATAATATAGAATTAAGTTGTATTGAAATCACTGTTTCATTTTATAATTTCATTACTTGTATTTATACATTTATTTAACTGAACCAGTTAATTGTTTTTGACGGGTATACTCGTCATAAGAAAATGTTGCCATTTCTTTATAACAAGTATGCTTGTTAAAAAGAGCTAGCTGGTTAAATGAGCTTATGTTTAGAGAAGTTTTGTAGTTGATCAGTTAACTACTGGATTTAAGATACTGGAATAAAATATGGATAATTATTAGAGATGTCCAATTTCGAGTCAGATTTGTAAAATTATAGCCCGTTAATGCCTCGTTTCACATCCAAGTCAAATTTTTCTTTTCTGTATTCACGAAATAATTTTTGTTCTCCAACGAACAATAGCTGGTTGAAGTTATGCAAGTAATTACATGGTACATTTTGCACGAGATCGATTACTATTACAAGATATAGTTTACTCGTGTTGTACGTATAGTACAACGTGCAGCGATTAAACACTTCAATTATTCACAATAAAAAAACCATGCGGACGATTGATAATTGAAACGGATACTGGATCGATATCGCTTTAATTAGCCACCCGCTGCACAGTAAACACTCACCTCGACTAGATTTTGGGGTATTAGTTTTTAATCATATTATCGCGCTACACATTTGAACTGTTTAATTGTTGCTTGGCATTCTCGTCGAGAGAATAACGAAAAATTATTAACGTAAATATTATTAAGAAATTCAATGGAACCAGTTATATCCATTCACAATCGTAATCGCGATATTAAATTCATGATATCAATCAGGATTAAGAAGCTATAACAGATTAGAAGCTATAATAATTAATATATCACTCTAAAAACAATCTAGAAACAGAACAATGAAATAGATGACTAAGACATTAAAAAAATTCATTTTTGTCATTTCTACTTTTCAAAATTTACATTCAACATATTTGTTTCACATAAAAGTCCACAGTCTATTGCTACATCCGATGTTTTTTCTCTTTAATTGAGGTTAAGTTTTACATGAAATTTTCATGAATTTCCAGAGACTAGATTTTTCTTTGTCCTTATTCGTAAGGCTACATCATCCGTGCGCAGGGGTATTCTAAATCTTAATGCCGTCACTGACCCAAGAAGGGGAGTGACGTCGTCCCAACCCTCTTCTTAAGCTTCTCGAGAGACACTGGCCGTACTAGCAGGACTAATGAAAGGCGGCCGTGTTGCCAAGATTTTTTTAAAAGGCACCCGAGCCATGCGCACCCTTCCCGACCTCTTTCCTCCCAGCTTTCTTTTGTGTCCTCGGAGGCGAGCACAAGGGACAGTGATTGGCCGACGCGGCTAATTGTAGAGATCTATCGGCATTCGTTTCTTCCTCTTCTGATTGTACAGTAATTGTCGCCGACCATAAGGGGCTGATTCCCGAGCGCAGCGCTCGGCGGAAATTCGGCTAGCTGCCTTGATCCGAAAATAAATCACTACCACGCTGCGGATTTTATACATATACAGCACGTTTGACCTTCAACGAGTCTGTGTACAGAAGCGCTTAAAGAGGTGTAACACAATTTCACATTTCACATTATTCACTTACAATGAACCTCTATAACGTCTCATAACTTCTACATATATTATTCGGTTAAATTAAAATCTTGTTTGCACTATCTAAATACCTGCGTGCCACTGCAGTTATAGTAGTGCTATCAAAATTTCATATACTCTTTTTAGTTTTGGCTTACAATAGTTCGAGCGGTTTCCTAAGTCACTGTGTAGTAGTTGAAACGTACACATCGAGGTCATTCGAATAATACCCTCAATTTCACAATTAGTCAAGTATAGTAATCGTTGAAGTGTAACAGGAAAAATGGTCCCAACAAATAATATTTATATTTACGTTTACTTTTAATTGCAAAACGAAGAGCCAGCGATACGTCTTAATTATGAATAGAAATAATTAGCGTTGAAATTTACATTCCGCTTATATTTACATTTTACAATTTAGAATACAGTATCTACCGCATTGAATAATATCTATACTATAAATCTTGGAAAAATAAATTTATTTGTAAATATCATATACTGCATTTCTTTTTTTCATGTATTCTTTTTTTAATAAATCGTTGCATAAAGCAAAATTATTTCTAAATAATTTGTAATGAAAATGAATCTCTGTCATGTTTTGCGGATTTTCGACCAGATTGCTACGTATCAATTGATCGATGCGAACGAGTATTGGGTACCGTATAAATACGGTTGTGACGGAGTATAAACAACGCTGCTTCTCGGAAGATCATTCAACTTGATTCGTATCGACTTCGAATGGCAGGCTGGAATCACGCAAACAAACAAGCTAGTCGTTCCGCAGGGAGCACATGGGCGAGCGGGACAGTTTTCGCGCGACACCAGCGCGCGGCTTGGTATTCATACGCGTGTCGGGCGATCGTCATGAAATCTCCCGTCACAATGCAAGTTTCGATCGCACGTACGAAGCCGCCTATTCACTCGTGAATTTTGATCATATTCCCGTAACCCTCGCGCCGTTGCGCATTGTATCGTTCCTATTATCTATTTGATCCAGCTTTCGCCCCATTAACTTCGCGCTGGAAGCAGTTTCATGGAACATCCCCGATTCCCGTGATAATATTAACGTTCTTCGATACATTCGTAATTGTAACTCGCGTCGAACAGGTGCATCGATTGATTAACACTTTGCCGTTCGCACGTCCCGCAAACATTTCTTCGCTTGGCGCCGGCAGCACTGATTCAGATTACTTTGCTTGCCGTCTTTATCGGGAAAGGTTATCAGGAAATTATAAATTGTCAAGTTTTACTAATCTCATCGTTAGTTCTCATGAGTTTTCAATCCTCTCTTATATATTTGCACGTTGCACCACTGTGGTGTTGTCGGGCGGCATAGTGTTAAACGGATAGCGAATTTTACGCGGCAGGTGTGTTCCTGCGCAGAACATTCTTCGAACACTACCCTATTGCAGAAGGGCACTTTTGGTAATAAGCGAGCTTCTGTTCTCATAAATATCCTCTAACAATCTCTTACATTCGGTAGAGTTTCAATTTCAAATAGGTCAAATGTTATGTACTTTCTTTTTAATTAATTGTCTTAGATTAATTTAGAATAAAATGATACTCCTTTATCTTCAATATTCAAGTATTAAAGTAAAGATTGGCATAGCATAAGTATAAATAATATGTTTACGGTGGGAATTTATTAGTAACGAACAAGCGTTAAGCGGTTAATGCAGTTTTAATTTAGAGTGACAGGTTAGGGAATAATAAATATGATATTTTTATAGCTAATACTGTTGCAACGCTATACATATAGTCATCCCTCTCATGTTTGAGTTTAGACTGCGAACGATTTGGTCGATGTCGTTTTTGAGAGTCCGTCTATATCTATTTGTCAAATTTGACTTTCCTGAGAAGATTGATTTTCCTCAGTGACACTTTACAGTCCATTTTCCGCAATTTCCACGGAGTACGAAGAGTACCATGGTTATGGCATCACCGTTTTTGCCGTCAAATTGTCGACCCACCTCCTCCCGTCTCAACCTCGATAGATTCTTTCTAATTGATGAGCTCAATATCCTATTATTTTTTAGTAAATGGTGGAGAGGTTTCTTCTTTACATTTTTAGTGGTAATACTGATGATGTCTAACCAGAATCTCGTCATCCGTCGTTGTAACCACAAATATTTTGTTTGCCACAGTGTTAAATGTACCTATTTATTACGATCCACTCCTTCACATTCTTTATATTATTCTGACACCTTCACTGAATATTGTGTGCAGTTGAAAACATACACAAATCCGTGAATATTAATATCCGCGTTTAATAATAAATATATAAAAGCCGAGAATATAAGTAGATCCACACCATCATGGGATCATCTCAAAACTGATTTTTTTCGGAAACGATATATCAAATAAGAACATCGTATGAATAGAATCACCTCCGCTACTTTATGTCATAAAAAGTTGTAGTAGAAGAAAATATTATTGTTATTATCATTGTTAAATTGAATTAAATTAAAAAAAAGTTCACTAATGGAAAATATTACTGTTGAAGAACCACTGTACAAGTGCAAATCAAATTAAATCTAATAACAGTAAACATTGCAGATGATTATAAAAATTCCAGTTGAAATTATTATACATACTAATACTTCAAGGAGGGTAAAGACGGGATCCCAGCGAACTTTGCGTGAATTTTAAACACATCGGCAAAAAGGGGTAGAACGATTTCGTAGATCGTATAAACGGCTTTCACGGGGCGAACAGCTCGCTCTCAGCAGCTTTGGCGTTCCCGCGAGCGTCCTCGGAGGCAGCTCACGGTTTTGGACCTCTAAATCATTGATAGAACGGATAGAAAAGGAGGAATCCTTCGAGGGTCCTCTGCTACCCGGTCTACAAATCGGGTGTATCGGTAATTGGGAACTTAATGCTCGGCCGCGCGAACGGTAAAAAGATTTCTCCAATTAGCAGAGTAACTCCCGATGGAGATAAGACACGCCCATCCGTTGCACGATAAACATCGGAAATAACCAATGCGTCCCACGTATAGCGGAGCAGATAAGGATACCGCAGAACCGAAGGAACGTCATGCCAGGGTCCTCGTATTGACGCTAATAACCTGGATATCGTATGGGTTCGAGGGTTGCCGGCGTTCCTCTGCCAAAGTTACATTTCAGGGGCGAGATCCTCGACGTTATATTGAAACCTCGGGCCTTTGAAATGGTAATACCAACAGGACGTCCGTTTTTGTATTAGAACCGAGCTCTAAATGCACACCGACGTGAAATAATGTAATTTTTAACCATTTCTTTACGATATATGCTTGGATTGAGAAATTTATTCAATTATTTCCTACGAAAAGGTACTTACAGTTTCAACACAAGTGAATGAAAAATTTGAAATCGGTCATTATGAGTTTAGGATTAAAAGATTTTTTTTTTAATTTTTGCGTCTACTTTATTAAAATCAATGTCGATTCACTTATCGAAACCATCATAAGTGGCTAATAATGTAAAGGGCTGTGAATAGGAATTAGTTCGAAAAACATTGGAACCAGTTTAGTGAACACGGAAGAGAGATCCGCGATAGAAAACCGCGAAATCCTAATCGTTCGCAGAAAATTGCTCACAGCACGTCGACCCGTACGAAGGCTCCAATATTTTTTCATGGAACTGTGTAAGCATCGAGACACGCGCGGTTGCGTTCGTCGTCGATGAATTAACAGGTCGAGTTTGACTTTCAATAAAAAAAAGCCCAAGGAAAAACAGATTACATTCCATCATCGATCGCGTCCGGCCGGTTTCATACGAGTTTTCATTTTGGGAAATCGCGCACGGATGGTAAATCTGTATCTACCCCGGGTGGGGAGAGGGAGGGGAGGGGAGAGGGAGGACGAAAAGGGTGCAAAGGAAGGGCGAGGAGGCGCGCGAGCGAGCATTCGAAAAAGCGATTTCGACTTTTCCGCGAGGCGGACGACGTGCTCGCGTCGGGGTGCAGCCGCCGATGCGAAAAAAAATATCAATTTCAATTGTGGCGAGACTCGATCATCTCTGTTAGAGGAATGCTTGCGCATTTTGGCCGGATCCGCGACGAGCCTCCACATCCATTTCGTGGCTATGGAAAAATGTAGGTACGCGGGGTTATTGACCCGTGGCTCTTCCATCGAGCCAACGCTTGCACACCCTCTACCGGGTGATTCGAATCGACACGTTCAGATTTACGATCTTTCGCCGGCCTTCTCCGCGAGGGGTGGGCTGCGCGCTTCGCACGCATGCCGCCTCGTCCGATCGCCGGGCGAAAAAAAGGTCAAAAACAGGAAATAAAAGTTGAAAACAATGCGGCTGCTTCGAGGTATTTTTCATGAAATTCGCAGTACGTCCGGCGTTCACGCGTGAAAACAATTCTGGAACAGCGAAAAAAACGTGGCGAAAACAGCACCCTATTCTCTCCGTTCGGATAACAAACCGGGGAAGGAACAAAAAAAAGTGAACACCGACCGGGAAAACGGATAACCGGCGTGTTGACGTATGCACGCGTGACGGCTCGATTCGCCGCGATCCGCTGCGATCGAAAGCGGAGGGGAGGGGCGGCTCTCGTTATCCGCGGAGGATGATAGATTTTCTATTAATCGAAGGGAGTCCCGGCGTACGGTGAAGAAAGCTCATCTACCTGGGGCGGCGAACGCTTTCGTGCCGAGGCAGATCGCGCGCACGTGCGCCCCTCTAAACAAATAAACCGTAACCGTCGAAGCTTGGCGTTCTTCCAAGACGAGGTTCCCGTCTTTTTCTTCGGCCTGCCTCGTTTTTCCGTGGATAAATCCGTTCGGCCTATACTCCACGAGGAATTACGCCCGGGAAAATTTTCGTTCGGCTTCGCGAACGCATCGTCACCTGTTCCCCGCGCGCGCGCTCGGAATTCGTTGTGCGCAATTAAGTGCTCCCGCAGGATGGTCTTCGAGAGGGAGTGGGCGCGCACCAGTCTACAAACTCGAGTGTGAAGGCCGAGCTTGCACAAACAACAAGATGGCCGCCGGGCTACACCCGTGCACACACTCCAACCTCCTGTGTGCACCACCTATACCCCTGCAGACTCCTCTATCCGCCGGCAGACCTACGTCCCACGACGCCAGCCTGCCCCACGGACGAAAGGGTTGTTTTGCAGGAGCGCGTACCTCGTCAATTCTTTCCGAATGTCTGGCCGTTTGAAATATTGGCCGACCTGACCTGGAAAGCGTATTCGGTCCTTCGCTTTCGGCGCACGCGATCGTTAAAAATAATGAATATCCGCGATCGCCGGTCGATATCTCGCTCCCTTTCCCTTCGCTTTCTGCCGTTCGCTCGTTGCTCGATAATCGCTCCCCTGATTATTATGCAGTAACAACTTTCGTTCGGTTTTTATCGCGACGAATTCGCTGGGAACGAATGGCCAATCAATAGCGCGCCACGGAATTGCTACACTCGCAGGGACAACCCTTTCGCTGCGCTTTTAATCTGGTTTTAGCGACAAACAGACTGCTTTTTTTAATTTAGATATAGCGTCATATATTATATTCTAACTCAACTCGGGGTCGTCGAAGTCGGACCGATAGAAAAATTGATTTTGTCAACACTCTGTATCCGGAAGACCTAACAATAAGCTTTCAATTGATATAATGCTCTAAATATGTATTAATCATTCGAGTATTAACATGTTAACTTTTCATCGATAGAGTAAATACAAAAATGATTATGAAATTAATTTTCCATTTATAAGCTGCAAATTTGTTTGTTACGCATTCCTTTTTACTTTAGTTGTAGAACACAAACTCGTACGATAACTAAAACAGGCCCGGTTAGTAAAAAGTGTTTTTGGAGAATCTTTTTGGTACACTTTAACTGTTAACTAATTTCGCAGAAGCCATGACGAACTGTGTCAATTTGGTTCGGTATCTTTCGATTGCGTGTACAGCCTCCTTAATCGGCACTAAAAGGGTTAAATTCCCCTTGTACATTATAAACTTGAGTGTACAGAAGTCCGTAGTTACATAATACAGTACCATGCAAGGAGCATCGTTCATTAAATCGAAAAGGAAATTAACAGTACCTGAATATTGACGGTGGACATGATCGAGGAGAGACAGAGACAGGAAAAGATGCATCGTCAATCTAGCCGATAATTGATCGATCATCAGCACCCACCAAAGATTAACTGCCGCTAACCGCGAGATCCTCTGAGTCGTTACACACCGGTCTAGATTCATCAATTGCGATTCATAGAACGCGTCGAGTGAAGACGGATAGAGGGTGATCGCGATTCATCGTTGCGAAGAATCAATTCAAGGCAATAATCGTTCGTTTTCTCAGTAATCGGGCGTCACTTGGCCAGCAGTCGAGCGAGCTATCAGCGAAACTTTGCGTAGAGCGCGCGATAAATCATCGTGGCCGATGCCGATGCCGATCGTGCTCACCAATCCGGCAAATTCCCGTCGGTAACGGGACAAACGGTTAAGTTAACGCGTCTGTTTAAGAAAGCGAAACAGATACATGGGATCGCGCAAGGTAGAAAACACATGCGCGCGGTTTCCCATGATATACGACCGCGGCTGTGTCATAAGATATATGTTACTTTCCGGATAGAAGCATCTGTCGAGCGTACCTTTTGGCGCGTTTCTTTCGTTATTCGTTCGTCGGATCTGGTGGCTGCTGAGGAAAATTCTACGTCCGATCGACTTCGCGATATGGAATACTTACTTCATATATTTATATTATATGTATATAGAGGGTGTATCGAAATTATTGTAACTCCGGGAAATGAGGGGTTCCTGAGTAACTTTGGAGTAACTTTTTCCTTTGCGAAAATGCAATCCACGGCTTTGTTTACGAGTTATTAATGAAAAACAGTAGCCAATGAGACGCGGGAGTGCGAATTTTCAACGTGTTGCAACAAGGTCCAGCCAGCGAGCTGAATCATGCTTCGCTCCGGGGGGCGACGGAAGGAGAGGACTATGCTCAGACTCTGAGCCGCGTTCGAAGTAATTAACAAGGAGTGAATTTTCTGAATTTTTTATTAATTCGAAAAATCTCAGAAATATTACTAACACATATATTCGTCAGTATGCCGAAAATTCGTCATTTCGCAAATAATCACTGATAGCCAAATCAAGAGAAATCGTGGCCTCTCCCGTGAACGAGCCCCTGAGGGACCACCGATTGGGGGAATACCAATTTCAACCATTTTCGAAGGAATAATTGTTCCGAGTACTGAGATAAAGTATTAAAATTACACATCCATCAACGAACGAAACGATGATATCCCACGATGTAAAAATTCCAACTGACTATGATTCTCCTGCACTTTCTTTGAAAATCATAGAATATATTTATTACAGCTTTATACGCTACTATGCAATTTCGAAAAGAATTTGTAATCTGCAGCTATTAGTTCGGTATCGTTTTCGACTCGAAACACATTACAAATCATACAATTTCCTGAGTCGAGGATGATAGCTGTTGGAATGACGAGGTTGGGAGATCAAATAATACTTTATATATTGAGTGTTTATTCAAACTCCACGACACAATGAAATAAACGTTTACCAGTTGCATCTTATTACGATTTGCACATGACACAATATTGTACTTTATGACTTTACAGTGAAAGAATTACACGGCTAGAAAATTGGTAGACTGTGGGAGCTGCGACTAGCTCAGTAGATTAGTCTGGAACGACTGACCCATTCCTTCGTAGGCCCTTTAGTGCTAAGTGTCAATGGTGATGCTTGAGGTACAATAAATAACAGGTCAAAGAATACCTTCCCTCATCTGCATGTTCCGCGCATTTCGGTGAACAGTCCAACAATAGCGATTGCCCGTAGCCCCACTTCCCATTGGCTACTGTTTTTCGTTAATAACTGGTAAACAAAGAGGCGGATCACATTTTCGCTAAGGAAAAAATTACTCCCAATAATCTCAGGATCCCCTCATTTTCCGGAGTTACAATAATTTTGATACACCCTGTATATCAAGCCACGCGACGCGCGCGTATGAGCTCGCGTTAAGGAATGCGGGACCAAGCGGAGGAAAAACAAATTCCTTCCTTTGTTCCCGTTCGTTCGTTTTTCCCCTCCGTCCTCTCACCACGTCGCGCCGCGCCGTTGTGTTCGTCGATTCCGGATGAGATCCCTTATCCGGAATCACCGTGACGTCGAATCCTCCCCCCCCCCCGCCCCCCGCCCCCCTCCTTCCACGTCCCGCGAGACCCCCACTGCCACCGCTCCCCGATCGCCGAAGCAGAACTGAAAAACTTACCTTTATGCTATACAGCCGGAAGTCGTGAACTGGCGAAAGGACCGCGCGGCCGTCGGAACTTGTAGAAACGAATGCGAGGAGATTGCCGATGGGGTGGCGGTTTTACAAGGGGACGGGGCGGTACCGTGGAACCGGAGGGGAGAAACGATACGACGCTTCGAAACTTTTCCACTTTAACAATTATGAGCCGGAATTGAATACAGCTTGGACCGATTGTAAGTTCACTCGATTTGCTATCCTTATCGCTATCGGCTGTCTCCATAAATAACCGGCGCGATCTTTCCGAGCTTAGCCGGGTGGTGGCTGGCCGGCGACTCTGTCAAGATGAGCTCAGGAGATTGGCTACCTTTATTTTTCTCCTCTTCTCTGATTCCTGCGGACCCTCGCCCACCGAATTCCGACTGCATCGCGATCGAAAAGTCACCTGTTCCGGTAGTTCCGTTTTCTAGGCGCCCGGTGTTCATGCAGATCACCGTTTTGGTTCATGATTTCTGTTTACGTGGTAGATTATGCTAATGTGTAATAATAAACTTGCTGGTTTCACGGTTGGTGACTTTATGACGCAGCGCGAATCTTGCGATCAGCTTGCTCCGTTTATATGGCTTTTAACCCCTTCTTGGATAATAACGAGCCTGTCTCGTCGTACGAAAGTTTAAACAATAGTGTTTGTTGTCTGTTTGAAATCGACAGACTGTCGATGTATTTCTGCAGAATAAAAATTGTCTAGAGCAATAGCATGATATTGGTAGGATTACATGAAGATATGTTTCTTTTCTGAACTCTATGTAGTTTTTAACAATTAATTCAAATTTTCGATAGTTTGTGTATGATAACAATCTTTCTGCACATGTTTTCTGCTTTTCGTTGTGATGCTATTAAGAATAAAGGAAATTCTAGAAATGACACGACATGGGGTAATAACGATGCTTTAGTTTGCGATCCTGACAAAGAACGAATGTTTTCGTTGATCATTTACGTCAAACCGGTTGCATTTCGCACCCGTCGATTTAAATACCAGATGTATTATACTTATCCATGTCAGCGTGTTGCAACAACAATAATATCGACAACCATTCGGGGATTGTAATCCATGTCCAGTCACGATAAAAATAAATGAGCATTAACCGGATGTGCCGAGCTTTATCATGCGCGGCAATGTGGACACCCAGGGGCCGTTACAATTTCGCGAAACGAAAATACTCGATTGAGGAAGAACCATGGGAGGAGCACGCTAGACAAACGATACGTTAATCCGTGAAATAATTGGAGGATCTCCGTTAATCCACTAGCAGAAACGTTTGAATTTGTCCGCCACGGTGGACACACCACTACCATTTCAACCTCGCCCAAAAATATCTTTGTTTCGCTAGAATACCGTCGGTTTATTATTGCGAGGAACGTTTCCGTTCATAATATTTAAAGTAGAATCGCGTTTCAAACATGTATGCGTTTATATCGCCCGGATATTGTGCAACACGAAAAAACAATAAATTTGCAATGTCCGATCGATGCATCGTTTCAGTTGTTGACACTCGACCCGGCATGATCGTGTAAATAGAACAGGATTCGCGGAGAGATAAAAACGACCATGCAGCTACTGTGTTATTGCTGCAATGGCATCGCAAAGAGCACAACATTCATAATTTTTTAAACGATTACAATACATCGACATCCATCGATACGGACAAATACTTGAAGCATTACCAAGGAGTGTAGCTAGTCAATATTACAAACAAAATTTAAGAAACACGTGGATTGTATTAATTTCATCTAAATCAAAGTGAAATCCTACTTACTCTTTTAACAACAAGATTATCTATTATTCAGATAGTTTGTTGAAAAAATCATATAATGTCTTGAAAACTGCGATGCAATTAGTTTTAACACTTTCGTTACCGCGCCAATATCTTGAGAAATTTAATCATATGAAAATGGAAAATAAATTACTCTAACAAGATCCTTACATTTTTCAGCTCCTAGTAAAATTAGAAGGATATAATGCTTTAATGTAATAAATAATTTGTAAATTTGAGAAAGTAATTATATAACCCAGACATAGGTACCGTGGTAGTCAAAGTATTAACCCTGTGCACTCCAGGCCATTTTAAGCCTAGATCTAAAATATTAGCTATTTTAACCAGCTGCATTTTATATAACTTAGTACAATTTATGAATATGAAATTGAGTCTAGCGAATCATAAAACTGTTACGCTTTTAACAATCTTTTGAATAGAAGGCTTTTTAATAATGGAAGAATTATTTTGGAAATGATATAACGATTTTCATTGGTGCCTCAGAGGCGTCACTCGAGTACTAAGGGTTAAAAGAAACATCACATAAATGCATTTAATATTCGGTAGTTCTAAAATGAACGATCGGTAGTCGCTAATACAAATTTTTTCGTTTTCTCATACGTGATCAACAACAAAGAAGTTTCAATAAATACCACTGCAAAAGAAGTCGCAGAGCGAGGAGTTAAAAGAATTTTCTGATTTATCTGCGACGGGAGCTGGCCGGATGTCCAGTAAACAATATCAAAATATCAATCGATCAGAAAGCTTGCACGAGTTTCGTCGGCATCTCCCGAAAGTATCTCGCGGAAGTTTGCGCCGAACAAAACGATCCCGCTGCCGATGCGACGTCGAATAGGTGGGGCTGAACTGGTAGCGTCCAGCATTTCGACAGTGCCCTCCATTATAAAAGCGGGACGGGATCCGGTTATTCTGTTTAGTAAACACCGAAAAAAAGCATTGTAAGAACGAGCTTTTTGGAGACCAGGTCGGACGTACCGGACGGAAACGAACGACGGCCACCGCCGTCTATTTAACTTTAGCCCGATTCCTCGTGATTTTGCATCGAATACGACCGGGCTACCCTTTTTCCGCCTCCTACCCTACCGCCACCCTTGTCGTTCCCCAGTCCTCACCCCCGGTGGCGTTTCCGCGTTCTCCTTCTTTCCTTGGAACCCCCACCCCTTCCATCGTCCACCGCGTTTTGTCGTCCTCCTCCTCTTCTTCTTCTTCTCCTTCTCCTTCCTCTTCTTCTTCTTCCGCTACCTCCGACCGCCTCCGACTGACTCTGGCCGCCTCCACATCCCCGCGAACCCTTTCCAACCCCTGGCAAACCCCTTCTTTTCTCGTCCTCGAAAACAAACAACGTGCAGACGCACACTCGAACGCTCAGGAATGGCACCGACGACCGTGTACGTCGAACTTTGCCTTTGGATACACTTAGCCGGCGGGCTCGTACACTAGGCCGGCAACCGTTGAAACTTAACGGAACCGTTGGGGAAACTTTTAAACGCAAATTCCGCGCTCGCCTCGGCTTACAATGCCGCGCGCTGGCCGCCTCTCTCGCCATCCCCTGCTCTTCGTTTCTCTCGTCTTCGAACGGCAGGGCTCCGCGTATCGATGGACGGCCATTTGAAAACATTCCAGAAGGTATGATCAAACTTCGATTATCGTAAACTTTCTTCCTTGTTCCGGTCTGATTGTAAACAGATTTGTTTCATGACGCTTCTCGAGGTCCTTTTCTGCGCCGGAAGCATTCGCGGAACACCCGACGATGCACAAGATCGATTTCCGGGGGCTGCGATGGCTCGTGTAAAATGGCCTCGGCGATTATTGTCTTTGGAAACTATGATCCATTGGGAATTAAACATACGGAACCGGGGAACTACAGGTATGCGCATTTGCTAAACTAACTCCAGATTGGTATTTCTTTTTTAGCATGCATTGTAGACGATTAGATAGAAATCTGTCGTTGATGCAGGTTGTTCTGCAAGAGTTTCTTTTGCTGATTTCAAAGTTCTTTTGTTTAGAAGTTCGTTTAGAAAAGTGTAGGATCGAGTGTCACAAATTCACTCATGTTAACGCGTTTTCCTTATTAGCAGAAATGATTTCTTCCCATTAACTTCACTATGTACGATACGAGACACTCGAGTCCGGTCGATTATAAACAAACTCTCCTGATTACTGTCACAGTCTCGCTCCCCCATGATCGCCATTCTCGGTTGGAAGCGCATCAGACGCGTATGCTTGTATTTTATTTGGGTAAGTCGGGAGGCAGAGAACAATCAAGACAAAATGAAATGGCTGCAATAATTACAAAGTGCGAGGATGCTGATATACCCTTAAAGCATTCATTTCAGATTCTTTTGACGAACACATGATTATTTGTAATTTTTAATTACTAATTAGCATCTTGATTTACTTTGCATGGACTTATGCAGAAAACGTCCTGTACTATACACTTTTTATGTTTTTGTTGTATCGTATGATTACATGATTATCGTATGATGTTTAAATGATTATTTAGTATGATGCAATTTCATGATTCATTTATCGTAAATGTTATATATTACAAAGTAACTAATTGAAAATAATCATGTTTGAACCTAATCAGATTTGCTCGAGTATAGGAATTTTACAACTATCTTATCTACTTTAATATACAACGTTAAGAATCTGTTATTAATTGCATGGCTGCTTGAAGCATTCATTTAGAATGACGAATATAGCAAAAGAAAGAAAGCAGATACGTAGAACAAGTTTGTATGAATTTAAAATAGGTCATGAAACAGTAGAAATAACACGTGATATTAATTTTGCAGTCCATCTTGAAATTCGATCAGAGTGTATCGAGTCAATTCATTTGCATCATAGGCTAACACACGCGCGGATTTTAGCGATGTAAACCAATTTTCCACTTGTCCGAATGATGCAAATAGGTTAATTCACCTTAAAATGACAGATCTAATAAAAATGTACAAGATGTTGCATCTAACTCAAACGACACTACCACTTTAAAGCTTTCCAAAATTGTATGAGAAAGGACCGACCACTCTCCAAGTGTTATTTACCGAAAGTCCAATTTTCATTATGCTGTTCAAAACCTTTGACTGAATTCAACTCATTGTGCGAAACCAGCAATTGCAGAAATGATATAGAACGTTCGACTGAGGCGACGTATCTCAGCTTTAATTTACATCGGTCCGCCAAAGTGGTTGTAATTACAAAGTAGATATACGTCCATTTACCGGTGACAGCGGAGTTCGTTGACGCGCGAATAAAACAACCATAAAGGGCAGCCAGTAAAACGCGGCAAAAACCGAGGAAGGAATGCGTGACAAACAGTTAGAGGAACAAAAAGAACGTCGGGGTAAAAATTTCCTGTCGGTTTTGCGCGGCTCAAAAGAAGGGGAAACTCGCGGCAAACTCCGTTTTGAACTTTCTTTCACCGTGGAATTTATACGGGCATCGACAATGTCAGCTTCATAGCTGTGCTTCAATTCGCGACACTTCCGGCGCAAGGACGCAACAACTTTTCTCTTGGAGGAAAGCACGCCCCGCAATTGTGTATCGACGACGCCGGGGCATCGAGCTTGTTTTATGGCCAGTCTGAGGGCTTCGACTCACCCACGGAGACGCGACGCTCTTCTCCTCTCTTGTCGTCTCTCCTATCCTCTCTTCCGTCTCCCGTCTCTGTCCGATCTGTGGAAATGGGAAAAGCACGAGGAGACGTAGTATCGGGTGCCTCGTGGCCGGTTCTTGCAGAGTTGACGATAAACTTTCGTATAAGTTAAGTACAGGCGGGATGAAGATGCATTACTTCGTTCGCGCAAGATGGCGGCCGATACTAAATTGAAGGGAGAATTGGCGCTTTCGCGGCCAAGAAGAAATGATATAAAACGAAATCCCGACGCCCCTTCGCCTTTTTCATTAACTTTAGCTTTTTCCCGAGTTACACGCGTTTCAAAAGCTTCTGGATACGTCATGCTTTATAGAAATATAATCGGGCAACGATCTGAATTCGGCTTCGTCAATTTAACGCTTTAACATTGTGAGAATTTTTGGAGCCGACATTCGGCTTTTAAAGTGTTAATGCAATATGTTGGTAATTTCTCGTTAATATGGACTTTCTTTGTTATGTACGCACCTATGTTCAGCCGACAAAATGAATTCTTTCAATAACGAACGATCACATGGTATCGACGTTTCGACAATGGAAAATATAATTTAATTTTTTACATCCGTGATAAAAGTTAATTCTCGTTCCCCTGTATAAATATTAGGACCGATTGTATAAAACATAACGATGATTGCGGGACGGAGGAGAGTGGCACTCGACGACACTCGAAAGAAGTACGATACTCGATCGTACGTTCGATGGGAATATTTTCACACCGCTTCGTTATCGTTCCTGAGATATGTACGGTCTACTTTGATACATCGACGATAACAGCTGTTATTTCGATCTCTTTGAGCGTCGTATGGAATTGTACAGTCGCTCGGATAAGGTTACACTTTTCCACGATTTACATCGTCCAGTGTGCCTCGGCGCGGCGTTTTGCAAGACGGAATGTAGCAGTTTTCAATGGCCGTCGGAATAGTTTCTAAAAAGAGGTCAGACGTGTTTCTTTCTTACTTCCGAGCGTAATGAAGACGCAAAAAGAGGAGCTCACGTGAAATGGTAGTCAACTAACACACGCCGGTCCTTCAGAAAACTCTGCTTCATAGAATTCACGGAGATGCTCTATGCACGGTTCTTACTGAACAATCGCGTTGCCGTTTCAAATAATGTCCACTACATCACTTGCTGAATTCACATGAGAATGTAGTTCATTGACGATGTCGAACATATTTTTTTAAGGTATTCTTTTTGTAGACACTTTATTAGTTTTCCTGGTGTTTCTGTTTTTATTGAAACCTATAGAAAGCTATTCGTTTTAGTCACCGGGAAATGGGTTACTAAACGATGGTTTTCATATAGTAATATAAGATTGATAAATACAGTTAAAGTTGGTGTTAACATGTCATAGATTACGAATGTGTCAAAAAATTGATAAACTACCATGCTGGTCTCCCACTTTTTATTTTCGCATTGTTGAAATAATGAAGATTTTATCTTAAGAATCGATTGAACAAATTCAGGTTAGGAATGTTTGTAATACAGCACAGATAACTGTTTTGAAAATTTCCAATCCCTGAGTGTGAAGATTGTTTTTTACCCATTTAATATGGATGAAGGCGAATAGGAAAGTATCTGTCGAACAATATTGTAAGAAGTGATTCCTGTAACAATGAAGCCCAGTAATTTGAACATATACTCTTATCAAAACCACTAAGACGGTTGCAGCGGGACGAAGAAAATTAATATCCGAAATCTGTAGGTGAACAGGCAGGTTGCGACCGGTGGTAATCTGGTCTAAAGCGAATGCCGCTCGGACTGGGGAAGTAAATTAAAAACTGCGATACACCATGGGCGTGTCGTTGTCTAGTTGACGGCCTGGAGGCGGCACTCGAGGTTCACCCGTACCCCGACGACCGCACTGACGCCGTTGCCGGCGACATCGTCGTCGTCGTAGTCGTCGTCGTTGTCCTCGTCGACTCGCGTGGTTGTAGTGCAACGTGACGGTGGTGTAGCAGCCGGCAGTAGGATAGCGACAGCGTCGACGAGGGTAGTGGTGGTGCAAGCCTGGAAGGCTTGAAGGGCCTGAGTTGGCAATAGTGGAGAGCATCCACTCGTTGCGACACTCGTGAGCGGCCTCATTGTCTCTCAAGAGGCTCCTCGCTTCTCCAGCTTCGCCCTTTCCCCTTCAAGCCTACCTAACACCCCCTTCGCTCCGATTTCGTCTCCTCGGCCCCCTTCTCCCGCTTTTGGCCGAGTCTGCAACGTTCCCTTGCCGCGGCACGGCGCGACTCGCAGCCTCTATTCCAGGTGCCCCCTTTCGGTGACATCGCCCCCCTCGATCTAACAATCCGGCAGCTTTGCCCCACCGTGCCGCGCCGCGCCGAGCCGCGACACGTTGATCGGTACAGCAGGTTCCTGCCGCTCCACGCTTCTGTCCTCCTACCCCTTTCTTTTCTCCCCTAACCTTCTGCCGGGCGTCTTCTTCCTACTAGCTGCGCCGCTTTCCAGGTTCTTCTTCGACTAGAGCAAAAGGGGCGTGGGGGCTACGGAGAGGGTAGAAAGAGCACACTGGCGCGGCGTGCTCGGTGACGCGAAACCGTGGCAAAGCACCCAACCTTAATAAGCTTATGCAGCACTCTCCAACTATGTTGGAGCTAAGCTCGACCCAATATCTTCGTCGACGTCTTCCAGACGACATCGAGGCGCTTTGCTCCTCTTTCGACGTACGGCCCTTTCCTTCTGCGAACTGTCTCTGCCGTTTGTCTCTGGGTCATTCGAGTTCCCATTTCCATACTAATCCCGGTCGATCCTTCTCTAATCTTTCTCTTGATCGATCTACTCCGCGGTATCGCTCGATGCGGCCTCGGCCTACAACGAATCAGCCTTTTGCCGGGGGCTGCGGCGTTATTCGCTTGGCGTCCACCCGGTAATGGTGTTATTCGCGCGATAATGGGTCAGGTGCGAATAAAATTCGCGGCACGGTTCCGTTAGTCAGCTCTTGGCAACTACAGCTGAACGGGCGAGCGAAAGGAACCGGCGCACACGGGACGCGATCGGGCACGTTGCGAGACAATGACAACTAAATTCCGCGGGCTCCTACATCTTGCAAGATGGGCGTCGCTTTTGGCGAAGGTGGGCTACGCCGGTGGAAGGAGAAAGAGAGACGTTGGAGCGCAGACGGGCAGGTAGACAAGGTGAAGAGACGGCGGAGAAAGAGAAAAGGTGCGGAAGCGAGATGGTAAAAGACGGGAAAAGAGATCGGCGCAGGATGAAGCGAGAGGTCCCAGAATAGGGGTTGGGGGACCGGTTGATGAGTGGATGGAGAGAACCGCGAAGAGGATGGGAGGGTGGAAGTAGAACCCGGATCGGGGTTTGGGAGCTGGGGTCACGTCCAAGAAGGGACTGCATCTTCCCTTTGTGGGAGTGCCGTAACGCTGGGTAGACACTTCCTTTCATCCGTAGCACCAGACACGATGGGTCGCGCGGCGTTTTGCCGAGGGAGCCGGGGCTAAGGGGAAGAGGGACAGAGTGCCGACCGAGATGGAGGTGGAGGAAAACGTCGTTTGAAATTTTTACGTTGCGCCACGCTTATTCTCTCATGGATTCTTTTGGATGAAGTATAATGATATCGCTACAACTATTCTCGGACGTACCCTCGCGCGTACTCTCTCCATCTCGACCCACGACAGGTGCTCCCTTGAAATCTACTTTAATCAGCGGCACGTGATACCGCTTTGTCGTAATAATTAATATCTTCGCGCCCTTGGTCACGTATGTGTACGTTTAGTTTCTTAAAATTACGATTATTCTAAGTGTAAAGAAAATGAGAATCAGTTGAAAAACTATTCGCTACAGAATGCGTCAGCAATGCTAACGAAACCTAATAGAATGAAATGAGATGGATGATAAATAAAAAAGAAACAATACAATAGATTGTTCCTTATTATAAAAATTCATCCCTGAAGAGGTTAACCTGCTGGATGTCCTGCAGAACGCGTTGCGGATTCGAATTTCCATCTTCAGAAACATATAAAGAGTCACCTGCATCGCGGCGTGTTTCCTGTACGTGCCGATGTTACGTGGTCAATAATTACTAGCTATAATAACGGACAATTTGTTGATTTAATTAGTAACGCTAACAGTGGATTCATGCAATTTGTATTAAATGTAAACTGGATTGTGTATCATGTACCTGATACCACAATAATCGGCTGCTTTGCACATTCCTGACGACAAGCAAACATCCGTTTATGCGAATATAATCAAATATTACATAAAAGAATTATAAATATATGTATATTTATTCCTTGGAATACATTGCATTTATGGAATACTACTTATTTATTTTCAAATCATGTTCCTTCAATCACTTCTGAAGTAGAATACCCAGAGATAATGTCATAGTTTCACGCCACTACAATTAATGAAAAATATATTAATATGAAAATTAACTTCTTTGCATTTGTATAGATAACGCGATTGAAAAATTAGACAGCGATTAAGTGAAGGGATAAACTGTAACTGTTAGGGATATAAATGATTATAAATGAGTAGATCAAATGCAAAACAGCAGAGACGTTTAAACAGTTTAAAAATATTATTGTATTACTCCGATCTCATAAAATTTGTATTGGGATAGGAAATAAATATTCTATATAGTTCCTACAACTTGCAATTAATGTATGTAATTTATATTTTGCATAAAATCGGCAGTCTATTAACGATTGTTACTAACGCGACGGCATGATTGCACATCAATACTAAAATAGTGAATGGCGTGGAGGCAACGCTTCAAAATGATTGTCTGGCTCAAAATGAAATTCGTATAATGCTGTCGATGAAAGTGGTATCCCGGCGTTTCTATGGCGAGACATCAACAGGATTAGGGACTTTATTAACTGTACACGTGGCCCGTCGTTGCAATGCTCTAGTCATAAACGTATATCAGGTGGTTAACGAAGCGACAGAGCTTAACAAAACAAACACATTAACGTTGTGCCGCTCATAAATGCGAAATGAACGTTTCAATATTCCGGTCCCGGTGAGTGCCGAGAAGGAGGAAACCGATGCGCGCGCGAGACGAGGAACGACGTATTTATTGGTGTCAAATCCGCCCGTTCCTCCCTTCTGACTTTTACTTTCTAGACCCCACTGCCGTGACGTATCCCCTTTCCCTCATTCAACTTTACTGCTCTGCTTTTACAGCCATAATCGGAAACAGCCGAGACGAGTCGCGTGTATCTGTTTCCCCGCAAAAAGGTGGCTGTTGCTGTTCACTCCCCGCTAAACGCAAAACGGAATCTATCGAAACAATTATCGACACACTCTATGAAACTACGCGTTTACGCTGCATTGCATTGCCATTCTATATTCATCTCAATACTTCTGCAGTTGTTTAAAAATTCGGATTTCGGTATCATTAAACATACCAAACCGCTTAACATGGTCGCTTCAATTTTTTTGGAGACCAAATAAATAAGTTTTTTAATCCGAGCATACATTATGACAAAAACGACGAAAGTTCTAAGTAAATATAGTACATCCATTTTTACAAAACAACACACATTAGTTAGATTTAGAATGCGGTAGATAGTATTACAATTTGTAGGATTCTTCATGAATCAAAGAACGTCTGATTTTGTGACATTTTTCAGGATGTAACAGTGAGCACAATGAGTATCTACTTTTTTCTGGTCAAAAGAAACGTGTTATGATAACAGAAGAATACAATTTTACATCGATGGAGAATAAGGAATATTATTGTTTGAAATTTGCATCCAACCGAATATTATACTGCGAAAGGATAATACTAGCGCCTTTGCACGGCAAACAATGTGCACGGCAAACGACAAAGAGGAAAGCGCTATAGCCAGCGCTACGTAAATATAGAAGTTCATCGAAGCCCTGCACGGCGAGCGGACAAAAAGAAAGTGAAATAAGGGTAAACGAAAGAAAATGCCTGCGAGAGGAGGCAATGTAGCAAGAAAATTCCGTGGAAAGAGAGCAGCCCTTCTCGGCGCGGTTTCTTTTTCGCCTCCGCCTTTCTTCGGCGGACCTTGAAAGGGTGCCGATTTCAGCACGACGTGATTCCGCTAGCAATAGCGCAAATTAAGTAGTTTCTGCCGGCGGAAAGCCGAGCCGTCGCTAACCGATGCACCCGCGCTTGTTTTCCGTCCGTGCATGGTCGGCCGGTGGCTCATATTCTTTCTCACGGTGTCTCCATACAGCCACCCCTCAACTACGTTTTCCTCTATTACGCATTTCCGGCTCGTTGGACCGGAAACGCTAAGATAAGGCGGGCCTACGGCGCGCTCTCGCCTCCGCGCGCGCGAAGGAGAAGAAGACAGGGTCGGGTCTCCGGGTGTGTCTTATCCAGAAAATATTATGGGCACGTGGCCGGCATCGATCTTACGTGTAATGGGTCGGTGAAACGTGCGCGATCGAATTCCCTTTTCCGAAATTCAAAAGGATCCGGCTAGTCCAATGCGCAACATCCGTCAGCCAGCCGGAGACAAAAATCACGACCTTTGGAACTCCCGTCACATCGGAATTTCCATAATCTGTGACCCCATATAAATTAACCCCAAGGCGTCCACACTTCCCGGATTACCCTGCTATGCCGGATTACAGGGATAAGACATTTCAATTAACTTGAATGCCCGTGTTCGGTACCGCGTTGGTTCAACCCTGCCGGAAGTCCTTCTACCATTGCTTTTTGCTTATTGAACAGTTTGATATCTGATTTGCAATATCTTTTTTTAATACTGGAAAGTATTGGATATAGTTGATATCCATTACTTGACATAAGGGAAGAACGCACGCTTCGTACATTGACTTGTCGTATCATCATTGCGTAGGAGATAGAATTATTTGCTCAAATTTGAACGTTAATTTATTTTCAAATTTTAGTTTGATTAAATGAAAAACTATATTTTTACGAAAATTTTGGTTTTTGTTTGCGTGGCATCCAAATTTTTAACAAGTTTTGTTTCAAATCATCATTGAAACAAACCAAAGACATAGCAATTGATCACTCCACATTAACCGACTCGACTTCAGCAAGAGAATATGGAATTAAAAGCGAAGGTCGTCTTTCGCGTCGAACTGACCCGAACAGTGCTCAAGCGTTAATAAATTGATGCAGTTTGATAGCAGTTTTTATTGACGCTTACCGCGCTGTGAGGGAATCAACAAAGGTAGCGTTGACATGTAGAACAGCGGATGAAAGTGGCTAATCCGTGACTGCACACCGGACGGACCGATGCTAATTGTAGTAATACTATTTTTGAAGTTCAACGAAGTCGAGTGGGAAGGTCGGATGCTTGAACAATGCGCAGGTCAATCGATATTCGCGAGATGATAAAACCGCGTTATTTACCGCACCCGAACGTTTCCATATTCATCACGCTTTTCGAATACTTTCGCTCCGGTTATTGCGTCATTTGAATATAGTTAATCGCGTCGTCTAGACGACATAATTCGGGTATAATCGATGCATTAATCGAGTTACGTGCGTACGCGGATCTGTTCCTAGCAATCGAACTTTAAAGTGATCCAATTAAAGCTTGTATCAATGATATTGATCTCTTCGACGTGGCACAGCTTCCGAATGCGGATTATCGAATATTTATACGTATGCGTTTCGATTCGTGCAGGGAACATTTTCGTTATAACATCGTCGCTTAACTGAAGCACGGCATAAGTAATTATCTACAATGTATAGTTCAAATTGGACGGCTTTTCCAAGATTGATAAGGGTAAAGTTTACTTCGTTACTGAAAGCAAGCGACGTCTAGCCTCGTTGACTTACTACAGACTAATTAGCTCGACTACAAGCAACATATACTGTCAGAAAATAATTTATAGTGTAATGGTCCTTGCAGTATATAGTGCGAACATTATTTTAATCTCAGGTGTAATCTTTCAACCTTAGCACTGTACGTCGCGTTGTTACTATATTGCCACAATTATCATACCTACGTTTTAATTATGACTTCCCGAGACTCGTGTTTCTTACCACGCTCCGTGCATATGAATAAACGTCTGCATTTAGTTACAATGTTTTGAAAGAAACGTTTTCCTAAGGATTATAGGTATCCTCTTGTTAGAGAGAAGAATTACTTTCAACATAATTGTTGAAGGTAATAAACAGAAATTTTTCATGAGGATAGATGCTTAAATAAATTAGTTTAAGTATGTGTTGTACAATAAAAATTTTACAAAATTTACATGGTTTCGACTTTCATCATTTTATGAAACAGTGCACCATTCTGTCACTGTTCGGTAAGTTTCAGTGTCAACATCGTAAAACATCGGGACTCGGATGCTCAGATATTTATTACGGCGACTGGAGTAGGCAGTAAGATTCGATGCTCCTAGGAACACCGGAAGTGTCTCGGAGGTGAAGGGCCGCAGCGATTAGCCGGCATCCGCGGAACGATTTGAGGCTTCTTTGAAAGGTAGTCACTGTTTTTTATCGACGGCTCGAGTGCCATCAAAGTCGATGAAATGCCTGACGTTGCAGTCGCCTCGCGAATCCGCCGCGGCGTGAAGTACAGCAGGATATGCACCCTCCGCCTCTTGCTTTTCCGCTCCACCCTTTCCCCTCTCCTGTTCTCTGTTCCGCGGCGTTGACGACTCCGGGAAACGCCCGACATCCCCTTACGACTCTGCACCCGACTCTCTTTTCCTGAACCACCCCCTTCGCCTCGCCTTTACCCTCGCACTCGTCCTCCAGACCGGGTATGAATATCGTCAGCTCTTTTTCACCCTCGTCGAACATATTTCAACGACAGTAGGCATCGAGAGGCTCGACGGATGACTCTGCCCCTCGGAACAATCCCCGAATATGCTGTGGAATGCTCGATCGCTCATTCGGCTCAATTGAGATTTCGGCACTTTCGCCGCACCGGAACGGGAAGTCTAAAGGGCCTAACCCAACCACGCAACACGGGAGAGCGTCGCAGCCACTCAAAGGAAAAGTATATTGAGAAAGCAAGAGGACTCGGAGATGAATATCATTACTTTCTACTCGACGCCGCCGTATTTTACTTTGAGGGCCAGCCTCGGTCTCTCCTGTCGACCCCTAAATCCCGATCATTCGTTCACTTTATCAATGAACGGCACCCAACTGCGCTAATTTTAATTTTGATTAGGGAAATAGAAGTGGGTAAGACAAAATGTTCGTGAAAGTAATTTGTTTTCGTGGTTTATCTGCAGTGACAATTTCAGTTCTTCGTTACTAGTCGATATCGTGAGTAATATAGAATATCTTGAGCATTGAAAAATGACAAAATTAAATTTATGCAGATCTGTCATTTTTACTGTAATCTAAAGACGATACAAGAGAATACAACGAAGGATCTGATGGGCATTTACAAGGAAAAGTTATGACATTGTTGCTCATATTATTAATAAGCTCTTCGATTAATGAACCGTATCTAAAAGATGCTCGATAATTTTTTTTTTAAATAATAATTTCGAAAGAACTCGTTCCATTATATTTAAGAAACTCTTCGATTTTAACAGAACTGTCACTCAACTTCTGGTGGATAGGTGTTAAAGGCGCCGTATTTTTATAGACGAAACCGCCTATGTAAATTTATGACGAGATTATTTTAAATAAATAATTTCTGTAAATTATTCGCTTCTATGAATTATTTTCTACCGTTTCAAGGATTCGCCAGTTTTTGATGTCGTTCAACTGATGTCCCATTCCAAAATTGTTCGAGTGACAACTGTATACATCTATCTAGTAATTGTAGCAGTAAAATTTCGATTCCATTTCCAATTATTGAAAAGCACCCGAGGCTGCCGATTAATTTTCAAGATTTCAGTATAATTTATAGACAAACGGTTCAGCGGTTGAAGCCCATTAAGACTTCTCTGTACAAATTCCAATCACTTTTTTCTTCCATCCGTTTACGAGTTCCTTTAAAAATCTCTTCTTCGCCGATCCGCAAGCTTTACTCTCGCCTCCTCCTTTTTCGTCCCGGCTTCCTCCTCGGTAGAAAGGCGATGGCTTACATCATTTCGAAGATTAATTCGCTGGAACGGCTGTCCCGACGTTCCCCACGCCTCTCCTCGTCCTCGGTGGAGTAAAGCCCAGAAGCTCGAAGGTGACGAGAGCCCGCTGGAAGAGCTACGAGGCAAGGGACACCTATTATCCGCCTTACTTCGTTATGTTCCTTTATTTTATTTCGCTTCGTGTCGACCCTTACGTATCCCCGGCCATTACCGCTTATGTCCCGACGGCTTCCGTCTCGGTAATCGTCGCTTTGCGGTTCCCGCCCATCGACAACGATGTGCCGTCCATACTGTAACCACCCTTGTTTTCCTGTCGTCGATACCACTTATCCCCTTCACGCATATTCCTTTCTTCCCTCTGCTATCTAGCGGAAGGAGTCCAACGGTCCCCCTTTTTCACGGAGATTTTCTTCTTCGTCTTCGGTACGACGTTTTTATTAATATCGCCGCGACAAATTTTTATCGCCGGGCTTTGCGGAATGGTAACAGCGGAGAACAATCGTGCGGAGAAAGATTTCTGCGTAACATGTTCAGCGCCCTGTTGATCACATATAGGCAACATTCATCTTGTAGTAGTTTTCGAAATTTTCATTTAAACAAACATAATTTTACTCGGGTATTTAGACTGCAAAAGAGTTATGAAATATCATTCGCTATGATAAAGTTTGACTCTTTAATTTCAGTTTTATTAATTAAATTACTTCCATCTCGTGGTAGGAATTTTTGTGGTGAATCTTCGTTACTTAACACATTCGCATCGGGTAACGAGAATTCTCGTTTACAAAAAGAAAACGATGTCGTCGGAAAACGAGAATTCTGGTTTTACGAGAAGTGTGTTTTCCTGAAATGAATAGAAATACATACCCCGATTTCTATGAAAATTTAAGGATAAATAGCCGGATGCGAATGTTTTAATATATTTAATATAAAAAAATTTAGTTTTGTAAGAAATGCTTAACCATACTAACGACAATCGAATTTGGCGTTATCGTATGAATAATAAAATGTTTGAATCGATTTTTATTGTAAGGTATAAATTTCCATGTTTACCTGTCTGCTAGAGTTTATACAATTGCTAAAGTACAGAATTAAATATGTACCAACAAATTCTGTTTTAAACAACAGGAATACCACGGGTGTTACGAAGTTCTGGGATTTGTAAGGTTGTGAACATGGCAAGTTAAACACTGGAAAAGTAACGGTATGTGATTATACAACAGTGATTCTGGTTTAGCAGCAGAATCGTATACATCCATGATCACTGCCACCGGTAACATGGATGCAGTTCGAGGCGATAACGATAACGTCCACATTGTTGGTATCGAATCTCACGGTTCTAGGTCATCCCTATCGTATTCTACGATCTGGAGATTGGCAATATCCACGCGCACGTGTTAGGGGTCATCGCTATTTGCTCTCACAAGTGGAGGGATGTGGTAATCGTATTTCATGACTCCTGGCTGATCCCTAATTAACTCTCTGCATTCTGAAATTGTCGTCAGCGGATCCTATGCCTCGAGATCGTTAACAGTTCAGATCGAAATTTGTCCGTTAGTCAATTAATACAGTTAGTAAAGCACTATCATTCAGCAAATTTCAATACTTCGTCACGATCATTAATATTAATATTAATAATCGATATGATATTAGGTCACAATTAGCTCAAATGGGGGAGAGGGTAGTTACCCTCTCTATTATTTATTACTATGCTTCGGAAACCTCAATTACGGTGTACTTAGATACACCGAATTTAGCAACAACTAAATTATAAAATAAAAATGGAGAAGAAACGTCGAGCAAAACAGAACAACGATTAAACTAACGTATGTAATCGTATAGTTATTGGTTATGTTTATTTTTCATGCAGAATTAAACATGAGAGACGAAATATAAAAATATGTAAAACTGTACCGAATTATATATGAAGTTTGTAGTTTATAAGAAATAGTAGAATATTACGTTAGTAGTAAAATAGTAGAGAACATATCAGTATTACATGGTACAAAAATCCAAATTTTAAGGAAATTATTAATTACTTTGATTCTATGTAATAATAATTCGCCTTTATACGGTTGACAGTAGAAATAAATTCCCTGTTATAAATATTTTTATGAGCAAACCAATAAGTGCGATATAGCAGTTTCATAGAATCGGAACGAAAGCTACGTATGTTATGTTCAACGACAGAGCAGAAAATAATATAATGTTATTACACATCGGTGAGCGCATATGTCGATACAATGAAAATCTCATGCAGCAGAAACAAGCAAATTGGGGTAGTCTGAAGTTCGTATCAAAAGACATCGCTGCGCGCTGCGTCTATTCGATGCAAAACTGGCAAATAAATTACGAAGTAGAAACTAGGGCTTGTTAGTTCAATGCAGCGAAATAATGCCATATATGAAGAGCATCTGCTTGATCCTGATCTTCGAATTGCTATAGGCATTCCGGTGGAAGATGACTCGTAGTACTGACTCCTGCGCAAAGATGGTGCCACTTGCACGATGAACGCAGCCTAACAATGCATTTCCGCTTTTACTGCGAAACAATATGCCATGTTATTGCAATACGATCTGTAATGCTTTTATAAAATTTATGTAAAATACGAAACGCGCAAAATATTTATTAATTTTGTAACGTAACAGTCAAGTTAATTTCTCATTCCTTATTTATCTCGACTGAAACCTTATGAAATTATACCTAGTAGTAGACATCGATCAATTTTCATGTTGCTATCGATCAAATGGATTGAAATAAATTTTCTATATCTAAGAATAGTCAGAAAGAAACGTTAAAAGAATCAACTGCCATTTATAGTTACGCGTTCCACGATAGTTCACATATGTTCAGCATCGGCTTTCAACGAACGTATTCTTCGACGTGGGGGTAAAGTCGAGGAGTCGAAT
This sequence comes from Augochlora pura, assembly GCF_028453695.1. Lineage (NCBI taxonomy): Eukaryota > Metazoa > Arthropoda > Insecta > Hymenoptera > Halictidae > Augochlora > Augochlora pura. The sequence continues at coordinate 14,258,844 of NC_135781.1, read as the reverse complement.
GATTCCGTCAAAACTGTCGGACCGAGAGCCCCGCATCATCAGGCATGGTCGCAAGTGTCACATTTCTAACGAGCAGAGAAGCAATCTTAATCCGGTGGCTTCTCGTAGGTCCCTAATCACCAAAACGAGGACGCGAGCGATGCACACTCGCCTCGATTTGATTAATGACATTCTACCCTGCCTGGTAAGTAGCGTCGCCAGTTCGGTGGGCTCTACCAGCGACGAAGCTGGTATTACAGATGACTTTAACCCTTTCTGGTAGCGCGGTAAAGTCGTTAAGGCTGCTCGAAGCGGCAGATTCGAGAATGTCTTCCTTTAAGGGATCGGCGCCATTAGCTGTACGAGGTGCTGTTCTTTAAAGTCCCCTGGAGGGTTGCGAGAATAATAGATTGCTCCGGTTCACTGATTTCCGTCGTTTACTTAAAGCCCAACTTAGTCGATATTTCAGTGAATCCAGCGCGTCCCGAGACAATCGCTTTGTCGCTGACGGAATACTAATTCCGCGCGCACGTATCGCGGATGGAAAAAATCGAGTGAACGAATCCGAACATGTGGCGGATGGTCGGTGAAAATCGTTTCGACGTTTGCAAACCGACAACGAGATCCTCCGATTCAGGTACGAGAAGATCCCGACGATAAGCGGTAGATTCTTCTCTCGCGGGGCCAATCCTCTCTGACTATTTCGAACAAATTATCCCTTTCAGGACGGGCGCGGGATAATCTGGTCGATTAGCATCCTAGATGCGGTCCCATCCAATGCAATAACCGCTTTTAATCTACTTTTCACGCTTTTGTCTCAGCCGAAAACTCCTTTCCGCGGCTAGTAATGGGATTAGTTCCTCGGTCCTGGGGAGATGCGTCCCTAACGCGTGAAGACGCCTAGTCGTTGCTACACCGAGTGACGGGTTCGGCCTTAATGACAAGATTAATTGATACACTCCCCGGAAAACGTAGGTCGCAAAGTCAAACGTGCTTAGCCGGCGATCTTCAAAATCCCTTTGATCCGGGAGAGAGGTCCCCGGGGAAAACGGGACTGAATCATCCGGTGTCGGTCGACCGATAACGCGCCGGAGAAACCGCGGCGTGTCTCCGACAAGCTTTCCATCTCGCCGGGAAGCGAGCATGGCCTTTGTGTTCGCCAACGACAACCCTCGGTTACTTTCGGCGAACGATTACACCCCCGCCGCGTCGCGTCGCTCCGAGAGCAGCGCAGTTTGCGGGCAAAGTTTGCATCGCAAGTCTGCGTGGCAAGTGACGCACGTAAGAAATCAATGCTCGGCCTCTTAGGATGCCTACCGCCACCTTGGCACGCGTGCCGAAAACCAAACGTAGATTTTGATCGCCCACGAACAATTTTCCATTTGGATCATTGAAAAACGGCCGGAATCAAATTTCACGTATAGTTACACGTGCGTGTCTCTTCTTTGCAGTCTCTCGAACATCGTAGGCTCGAACAGCTTCAAACACGGTAAAGCAGTCTAAACAACTGCTTATCACGTGTACGGAGACGAAGAAGTTTCCTCTAATTAGCAGACCCATTCTAATAGCATTGCACATACATTTTACCAGCAATATACATAAATTCAAATTTTCATACATCGAGATTGGGAGGACATACCCGATTTTCAAAGAGCTCTTGTAACACACAGAACACGTTGTTGAGTTATTTTGAAACTATTTGTGTTACCAAAAGCACGTCAAACTTAAAGCACGCATTAAACTTAATTAGCACCATGCTTATTAACACTAAACCTACCAAGCACTAAGAATGTCTTACGTCTGCAGGTTTATAAGTTTTACAGGACTGAATATACTTAAACAGTTTCCTACTTCTACTATTTTTACATCGTGCTTGTTTCAATCAATGCATTTAAACATTTCCCCCGAAAGATTTTGTTATTTAAAAAATGTTGCAATAAAAACCTACTATATTGGACAACATGACCAGTTCTACAATTTTATTTTAGAATTGTTGAAATTATATAGTCCCTTTCATAGCAAATGAATAAATTTTATGTTTATTAAATAATTCTATTGTAATTTTGTAGCAAAAATAGCAAAATGTCTAAATGAATAGGTTTGATGCTGAATACTGATGTAAAATGTAGGATTCAGTTTAAAGGATCAGCAAAACTGTGATTACTATATCTACTTTCATAAGTATAAGTGAAAAATTGTTCTGTACCATAACGATAAAGTACAAATATCACGATTGCATTCTAAAAACTTCAATGAAAGCTCGTTGAACATTGCACTTAAACACTGATACATTTGTAAATTTGTTATCGGCTACCTGTCAGGTGGAGTTCCACTTATTCGGCAATGCGTTTGCGACGGGACCCGTTCAAGCAGTTTCGTAAAATTTCATAACTAATTTTTCCGGTCGTTTCGGATAATTACTCCCCTGGAAGTAATTACTCCGAAGCGGAGTTCCCTTCGTTTACTCGTCCGCGGGTCGGAACGTACGGTTGATCCAACGACCTTAACTCCTCGACCCCACTTTTCCATCGAGTCGATTCTTTGTCGGTGGATTTCCCGGTGGTATCACTGCCGATAGTCTGCCACCCCCGCTTCCCTCCCTGACTCTATCGGCATCGAGGCGATCCGCATTCCCGGACAGAGTCGTTCAAACACCTGCCACTGTTTGCTTAGGACCGGCGGGGCGAGTGCGCTAATTGACTGGTTTCAACTTATTAGTGTGTCTGCAGCGCATTTTAAAACTGGATTAACCGGACGTGCCGCGACCATAGCGCTGCTTCCACGTACATGCTTGCACGTTGGATATTCCGCGCGCCGTCAGATCGATCCTACGCTTGGTGGCGACCTTTCGTAATTTCATCACCAAATTTATCTTCGTCTACGTAGCGCACGATCGCGAGGAGGACCGAAGAGAACGGAGGCGATGGAGGCACTAATAGAAACTATCCGAGTTTGAATATGAGATTTACCGTGCCGGCTATTCAAATTCGGCGAACCCCGGGCTCCGAGACGGAGCTCACGATTCCCCTAATCCGTTGTACCTGATTCTACAGATTCAATGGATACGGAGGAATTGAACGTGAATACTTTCCGATTGGCTCCCGTGATAACACGTGTTTACACGACGGTCGCTCGAGAAGGTTCCCGCCGCGGTTCTACCTGGTAGCGTTCCCCTATGGATTTGTCCCTCGCGCCGATTCGCATCGAACGTATGGCTTGCGTAGACGCGCGGGCCGCGACTCTTAAGTGCTGACACATTGCCAAAAGCAATTAGTATCATGCTTTTTCACGCGTACCTCGGCTGACGCGTGTCACTCGCGAGTCGCGACGGGGAGCTTGGAGCGTGTCAAGGGAGGAAAGAATAGGTAACGCACGGAAGTCGTTAGCGACGTCAGCTTGTATCTTGATTCGCCTCTTGCGGTGTGAAAAATTGTTTCGGAACGGAACTGGGTTAATCTTGAGACGCGAATAACTGCTTCGTTACTGAAAGCTCCCGAATAGGAAGAAAATTGTTAGAAGGATACCACGTCTCGCCGGCAAACAATGCAGCGTTCAGAAATTTGTAATAATTCCATCGCGGTTTGTTGCGTGCTAACATCGAGCGGAACGGTGTTGAGTGTAATTTTTCAGCGGTCTTTTGTTTCAATCAGGCCTGCATGAACACCGATGAAAAATAACGATCGTCCCCGCTGTTTTATTATGTTCGCATTTGAAACTGCCAATGGGCGAGTAACCTCATTTTCGGATGGAATCGAATGAATAATTTGCACATAAATATTTGCCCGGATTGATCCACCGACCTTTTGAGACAAGAGGAATTGTCTGCGTAAACATTTATTCGAACCGAAAATGGAGCACTAAATATTGTATTCGGTAGCCATTGTTAGTTTGCTGCACAATTCATTAATTTAAACTGGCACGAACATATAATAATAATTGCACAGTTCCGAGAAAAATAGATTGCTTGTTTGGCGAGATTATGCGATATAATTATGATTACAATAAAATTAATTATTTTCAATTATTAATGATTGGCTTTTTAATGATTGAACTGTGTCTAAGTGCTCGATAAATTTCTTTTAAATAATAATTATTATATTAATCTAAACAGTTTGATGGATTATGGATAAAATTGTTGCAGCTCTTGAACAATTTTTAAGAGTCCTTAACTGTTGATCTTTGATTTTAAACAACGAGACGTTGATGTACAAGAATTAGGAAGCTGGTAACCAGGTTATCGTTAAGTAAATTCAACGATCCATGGGAAAAAAAGATTGTTTGAATAGTCGTCGATCACGTCGCAGAATCCTCTTATCGTTATCGGCGTTGCTTTTCGTATTAATACGTATTATTCCGGCCGGGGAGGATACTAAAACACACACACCACCCTTTGTCGGTGGTGCGAGGGCTTTCATTTGGTACGAAATGTCGCGAGGCAGGCAGTTTGTGCGTACATAGAGGGGTGACTGAAACCTCTCAATCAGATGTCGAATCAGAACGCGCGTCGCGCGAACGAAATTCATCGATCAACTCAATTAACTAATTGTTCCCCTTGCAGCTCACCATCGGATGGCCCGGCCACCGTCCGTCGCTTTTCCTTCTCACGCGCGAGAAACGCGTCAACGAACTCGGCCGGTTTTCACCCGTTCGTTATATTTTCTGCGTTCATTCAACGCGGTTGGTACAAACCCTGGGCCCCCCTCTGCCAGTTCCAGAAGAGGACACTCGAAATGATCCACTTGACCGTTTGCGTTTATTGGTCACTGGGTTTGCGTATCGATAGCCTTTGTATCGGCCCCGGCTTCGGCTCCGGCATCGGTCGCCACGAAAATTACAGCCGGACGGAGACGCCGGGGAACAGCGTTTGAATTTCACGCTGATAGATAAAAGGATGCGGTCGGTAACCGATTAAACCGTAGGCAAGATCGAGCACGCTTTGTCCTCACTGAAATAGTTCTCAAGTTTCGACGGACGACCAATTTTCTATTTTTATGATGCTAAATACCACTTTCGCTCCCACGAGGAGCTCGGCCAATCGATAAATACTTTAAACCCCTTAAGATCTCAAGGTGGATTATACTTAGTTTGCTACCCTGTCCTTCGACAAAAGTCACAGCTTACAACTACTGCTGCCGTGAATTATTTTCACCTGCTCCCTTAGATTTTAAATGTGAAAAGTAAGAACTGTAGTTAACCTTTTGTCCTGTAACAACGTGTCATGATTTCATGCATAATCTACTACACCGATTGTTGTGTTACGTGCCTTCCGAATGGCTTGTTCAATGATATTTAATGACCGTAATTATCATCAACGTATGTTCAAATTTAAACTTTGTTCTCTTCGTACACGCCATACTTTACTTGATCTCTTATCCGCGTTTATGGTCATCAATGGTCCTATCTCGTGCCAGTTATTATTAGATCAATTTTATTTCATCGCATCTCGGACATCCATTAGGCAACAAATTATTTTCAATATTTCGATCATTTTAATTTTAATTACGTTATTTTAATTATTTTGTAATTACTTTAGAACGAAAGAGGCATGTCAGATTATACAACGAAGATAAGAATTTAAATAAGACATTTAGAGACGTTAACAGCTGTGGTAAACAATTGGATTTAATCTGTATAATTGTATCAATTTGTAATCTTTTTGTATAATCTCAGAAAGGATTCTTATTCCTGAAAACAAATAAATGTGAATGTTATTTATTCCATTATCACAGTCATTATCAAATTGCCTCGTCCTGTCATGCAAATTATAAACATCGCAGAATAGTGAGAAAAATAAAAAAGATAAAACAGTAACGATATTCAAAATTAAGAGAACCTTTTGCTTTAATTTTAGTTAATATTACTTCTCAGACTTTATAACAAATTTAATTCAATTATTTGTTTCCCCTTGTTGTGATCTTAACAGTACCCTAATGTCATATTTGAGAATGAAACACTCTTATCGATGTCTGAACTGTCAGCATTTTCATAATCAATGTTACGTAAACCAATAAAACGAAACGAAAATGAAAATATTATGCGTTTTTTTGACTGCTGTCCTGTATCGTAGAAATTCCATACAAAGACGTTGGTAGCGTTTCCGGAATCAAACTAATAATTTTCCTCGTGTAGCCAGGGAAGCCAATTTGAGGAACGGATCATTAAAGTTTTATGTCGTGCAATTTTGAAACAGAAAATCATAAGACCGACGTTGAAGGCGACGGAATCACAAAAGCGTCATTTTTATTATCGAATTTTCAAGGTAAAAACGAGCTTCTGCACAAGCGACGCGCATGGACGCGGCAGGGACTGGTGTAACAAAATAAAAGTAGAAAACGAGGCAAAACCGATAAAAATTGATCGACGTTTTTCCAGTTTAATTGCAGCAATCGTTGCAACCATTTCCAGCGTCCCTTATTTCCTGTTATCGATGACACGAATATCTTTCCAGCGACGACCCCCTGTCTCGGTCTCGCGATTCGACCGGTGTAACACGAGATTGCCATTTTCGTAGCTCGGCAGCGTCTTCGCGGAAAACGTCGTCTTCGTCGTAACGCGAGACGCGGTCGACGCAAGAAATCGAGGAAACAGTCGCGCACGTTCCCGGTGCAAACCGGTTGAAAAAAAACCAGGGGATCATGTGACTAATTAACCAGTTCTATTTCACGTTGCAGAGGCACAATGAAATCTCGGCCGTTGTAGAACGTCTCGCTGGGAGCGTAGCCGGTTCGTAGAATGGATCGTTAAATTTTCATCAAAGCCCGTGAGCATTCCCGTACGACGCAGGCATTGCATAATAGATCGCGGCCATCATAAACTGGAACTGTTGATGTTCCATCGTGGTCTTCGGAGTTGGATCAAGAAACAGGACGCGGGGCTCTTCGGGCGTATTTTTCACGTTGGTTCCGCGTCGCGAGACGATAACGCGTCTCGGCTACGCGCACCTAGGAATCTATCGGACTTCAACTTTCGCAATTCTCGTCGGTCTAGCTTCCTTCCTTCCTCCGCGGGCCCCGGGCGCCATAAAAGTTTCCCTCCGCGCCGGCTCGGCCACCGCACCCGGAGGAAACTCGATAAATCACGGTGCACGCATCGCGCGTCAGGGAACGATAGAATCTAATTTCCCGTGGATGCCTTACCGGGAAGAGGACCTTGAACGAGCAGACCGCATACGCGAGCGTACGTGTCCGCCCACACAGCCGAAGGATGCGTTACACGTGTTCACGCAGCATGCGTGCGGAGTCCCTCTCGAATTATGCAAATTCGCTGCAGCCATCAGTTGTATGATCCGATGCTGGCCCGACCAAAGGGTAAACTAATGACGATAGCTCGCCACTGGCCTAGCTTCGGGCTGCGCACCGTGCCGCAGGCACAGAGAGATAGGTATATAGATACAGAGAGAGGAGAGAGAGAAAGAGAGGGAGAGAGAGAGAGCAATAGTAAGAGAATGAGAGAGCGGGTTGCTTTGGGGCCGACTAAAATCCCCGAATAGTGATTGGCAGGTCCCCGACGGTCCTCTGGGTCTGTCATCAGAACTACGGGAGCGTGACTGCGACAGAGTCGGGCCAAGGGGAATCATTTCTTACCTCACGTGAATGCCGATTTGATTCGATTCGGACGGTTGGCTCCTGCGCCAACCATTTTCCATCACAATTGATTACTTCTATTTGGGGGCCGAACTGCGAGAGCCCGAGAAATCCTCTTCGAACGTTGCCCGCCGATGATGGACACTCCCAGGATCTCGTTGAATCGCAGATCGACTGCAAAACTCGTCGCTATCTGTTTAACGCGTTTATTTCTGCGATTCATTGTTTACGGTCAATCAAGGGCAATCTTCTTGTCCCTGTTTCATCCAACTTGATATCATAGTACCATTATGTTTCTTCTATTATTTTTGGATCCTCAATGTATTCAAGTCATTTATGAATGTGAGATATTTCCAAAGATTTAAAGGAAACAGTCTGTACATTTTATAGATGCTAATTTATTCGTTACGATACTGGTCATTTAACTGCAGATACAACTGAATCGTGCGGTCCATTGAAACGTCGGGGAGAGCTATGGATACTTATGCCAAATGAGAATATTCTGCTCCAATTACAAGGAAGAAAAGTTAACGATCTTAATAAGTATTCAAGTGCAGGGCGCAGAATCACTTTTCCAAGTCAGTGAAGAATGTGTTAAATTGATACCGGCGAACGAGACTAGAGTAGCCAAGATTAGACTTCCCAGCCTAATTATTGCAGTCCCCGGCGAGTGATAGGACTTGTTCAATTAGCAGCATAGGTTTTTTTCTGAGATAAGAGCACATACTAGCAGCTCAACTGTTGATAATCAGTTCCCTGGTTAAATTGCTTCTAATTGCTAATTACCTATCCGCACGACAGTTACGGTTTTTCTGCTCTGCAGAAATTATAGTAGCACGGACGGGGGAGGCAGTGCAACAATGCGTGCGTGCAAATGCCTTGGAAGGTCGTGGGATCTTCACTTGTTCTTCCACGGCCGAAGGCAAAAACACATACCACATCATGGTGGTCTAATACCGGTGACAAGCTGCTTTACCATAAGAGCTAGGTTGCTTTTTTGTCCGCTGGTCTGTCCGATAATGTTGCAACATTTTGGTAGTGGTAGCGCGTTAACTCGACGCAAAGCACTGCAAAATCGGCGCCGCGGATAATCGTGTACTTACGGAACGCCGTAGTTATTTGTCAGCACAGTTCGATTCAACGTTCTTCATTCCCCAGCTCGCATTAACCGAATTTATTACGGCAGTGGGTGTTCGTAAAAACATTTATATCCTTATATCCTGTAACGCAGAAAATCAAATTTTATTTTGCACGTTACAGCGACATTGTATCCGTCCGTTAAGTGCCGCCAATTTTGGGCTGTGCATAAAACGGCCTTAATGGAATATCCTTTCCACGGTTCAACCCGATATATGATAGTTTTAACCTACTGCAGCTTCGCCGCAAGCTCTCCATATCTTCGCATCCGGCGAACTTCGATTTCGCGACCTTAAAATGTGCATATAATTACAACTTTGCCGATGCAGCTCGGCAACTGTATCCCTCCCCTCGGTTTTCGGTTTTCTGTTTTCTTTCCGGCGTGTCGCGGCGTCAGCATATTTTTGTGCGGGGCTCACTTAAAATTAAATCGTTTGGACCGAAACAAAGAATTTGGGTCACGAAGGGAGAGAGTTAACTCATTATTCCGCACGGCGGCCGTTCTGTCGTGGCTCGTGCATTACTAAATTAAATATTTTTCATTAAATCCTCCGGCCAGACTCGCCGGTCCAGAAACGTCTACAACGTTGCATTATATTTCGAGCAGATTTTCGGCTACTACGATATTCCGGAGTGCGACTTTTCCTCGAACTGAGCGATTACGTCGTCAGACGTACGCACGGCCGAATCGTTTATAACAATTTCTACGGTCGCGCATTTTTTTTTCTCTGTCAAGTTATAACAATTCCGAACCGATTTCAGTCGACGGTGTGCATTATAGATTCGTCCCTCCGCTCCTGTTCAAATGTTGTAACATGTAAATGCAAGTAACGCGGTAACCGAAATGTTAATAGGTACAGCATAGCAAAAGAGCGAGGAGGTGTATTGCCGGCTGACTCGGGCTTTCGAAATAATTAAACCGAACCGTACCGCGGAATATGATAACTGGAGACTGCGGGTATCCGTGACGTTGGCCACATTAATAAATTAATTCGCGGTAATATAATTTATTTCGTATTTTTTAAAGAAACTTTCCCAAACTACAGTTGTCAATTGATTCCGCTCTAGGTACCTTGAAAGTCCATTTGTAAGGAGGCCAGGCAACGTGCGACTGCCTCGTAAAAATTAAATATATCCGCCAGAGCCCTGCGACAAAGAACGGTAATCGCATGAAAGTATTTAGCAGGAGGCGCCGCGCTTTTCACCGCTTTTCGCCTCGCGAATATTACTGGCGAGGCCTCCTAAAGCCTCCTCCCAGCCAGCAGGCGTTTCCGTGTTATTGGTAGGCGTGCGTTCACACGCCTCATTCTCGAACAGAACGAGACTGCCTCTAAGGAAAGAAATTCGGATTCAGTGCCGAAAGTGAGGCTTTTTCAACATTTTAAAAAATACCAAATAATCTATTTTACCAAAGGGGAAGTAATTATTATTTCAACGAGTTGAGAGATCGTTTTTCTAGAAGTATTTATTTTCAAGCACATTAACTTGATAATCATCATAAATTATATTTGTTTCACTGATTATACTTTCAGTCTTTTAAAATAGAATAAACCGATTACGGACAATTAAGATAAGAAAAATGTATAAAGTATAAGACGAGTTCAATTAAATAGTGTGTTATAGACACATTAATAGCTTTCACGTTCTATCTATTGGTGAATTGAACGAGACCGATCGTAATTACATAAGAAGGAATAGCATATGAGGCTAATTATAGGAAATATCGAAGATTGCAGTTTATAAGCTCTTCAAGAAGGATGTGAATCAACGCTCTTCCGAATTTATCAAATTTTGTCAGATCCGTTAATATCGTTATTGAAATTTCATAAACTAATGAATAATATAATATACTAATATAATAATAACTATTAATAAATTCATATAGGACATTCCAATTTCATTAAAAAAAATTTGCAGTTTCCATTCTTTATGATTTCGAATATCGAGGTATCTACGAATTTAGGTCAATTGCATCTCATTCCCAAAGTTGTAAACGCATATTTTAATAACTAAAGCGTAGGCTACATTGTTCAGTGTTCTTATTATTCCTATAATCTAGTTCTCCGAAGAAAATCTTTCCGTTATCAAATTTTGGTGACCGAAAGACTGATTACTTGCGCTTTGAGGGCGGGCGTGACGGGACCATCGCATCGCATCGCATCGCGGAGAGCTTCCCCTCGCGAGTAAGTTCTCGCAAGTAGTGCAGGCGAGCGGGTAGCCAGACTTTTTCTCGAAGCGAGTGAAAAGCGAGCGAGCAGGCGAGCGGGTGAACAGGCGAGCAGGCTGCGGCCGGAGGCGGGTACGCGATCGCGATCTTCCCCTCCTCGGTTGTGGCCGGCCCGACGGGTAGGGACGGCGCAAGCGCGTGATTGTCCCCCACCCCCAAGTCGGCGGATGCAGTGAGAGACGGAGCAAGCGGCCCGAAGCAGGACCGAGAATCAGTGAAGACAAACGAAGAGGTACGAGAGAAGCCGGTGGCGTGACAGAGAGGCGGACAGAAGGTTCCCCGCCGCCGCCGCCACCACAGCCGCCGCCACGGCTCCCATCGTCGCCGCCGCCGCCGCCACCACCGCTCTGCCCCTCCCGCCCTGTGCTCCCTTCTCCCCGCGGCACCCCTTCCCCTCGCCCCGCGCCCCGAGAGCGCAGTGTCGCGTCGAACCTCTCGCAGAGCGCGTCGCACGTCCGAGTACCGGCCGCCGCCCGTCATCAGTAGTCGCCGTACCGCGCAGCCACGTAACCTCTCACCTTCTCCTTAGTTTTTAGTAGTCAGTAGTAGGGGAGAGTGTGGAGAGAAAGAGGAGAGAGAGAGAGAGAGAACGAGCGATCGAGCGAAAAAATAGCGAAAGGGAGAAAGAAGTCACGCGACGAATAGGAAAAGTGCGGAAGAACAAGACGAATCTGCGAACCATCAAACACCAGAGAAACAGCGAGGAAAAACCAAGCGGAAAAGCTCGAAATACGGAGCCCGTGCGATCCGTAACAGCTCGTCGTACGTCGCACTCGTTGTCGTTGTCGTCGTCGTTGTCGTTCACCTGGCCTCTGTTTGTCGTCGTGGGACCAGCGCGAGGATACTTCGTCGAGCTGCTAAGTGTGATCGCGATACACCGTCGTACCACACACCGTCCACTGCCGTCGATAATCTTGAAAGCTCGACGCGTGTCGCGTGACAACCAAGTGCAGGCTAGCTTCCGAGCACCAGAACACCGGTGGACCCAGGCGACAGGTGAACGAGGGGGGAGAGGAGTGCAGGCGAGAGGAACGTGATCCAGTAGACGCCGCGGGGTGGCAGAGATCGCGTGAGAACGCGTGTCCCCTGACATCATCAGACGGGATCGACAGGCGAGTTGCGGTTGTTGCTGAACCGGTGCCGATCGTTCTCGCCCGGTAACGGTAACGAGCGCGGATCCACGAGAGCGTGAAACGAGTGGCGGCTATCGGCGAGATAGACCGGCTGCCGTTGCCACTGGCACTAGTGTTATCGTTGCCACTCGCAACCCCGGACACGCGAGAGCGTTGCTACAGCAACGAATCGTGCGTCGCGCGCCGCTATGGAGCCCCAAAACCAGGAAATCGTAGCGAGCGGCTCGCCAGCCGAGGTGCCGAATGATCCAGGGTACGAGACAACACTCTACAGGACATCCTGAATCCCATAAACAAAATATACAGACCATCCACTACAATCCACCACCACCAACAACGATCTCTTCGCGTGTCGTGGTTACCGAAAAAACGAGATCGGATACGAAAGGAAAGGGTATACGTATAGAGAAAACGAGAGGAGTAACGGCGTTTCCAAAGTGTGCTGATGATGCCCCGATCAATCGTCGATCTGGCCCTCGTGTTGTTCTTCTCGTCGCCTTGTGTTTTCTGTTGCCCTGCTCCCGTGCCGAGTGTTTGTTATGTTGCTGCTTCTTATACGGTTCCGATACATCATACGCCATCGGTGATACGAAACGTTGACCTCCGGGTGCGTTTTGGTGGTACCGCGACGGTCGTTTAGTTATTACCGCTCGTAAATCGTTCGGCCGATATCCTCCACCCGCCGTGGTTGTCGACGGCGTCGAGTTCCGCGGACCGCGTAGAGTGTTTATATTTGCCGGAGCGCGTGTATATGCGTGCCGCGGCGCTTTCCTCGAACCGGTGGCGCCTTCTTTCATCGCTTGACCGCCATCTCCCCCCCCCCCCCCCGATTCCAACCCCAACCCTCCCGAATAATCAAAACGCAGAATCTGAACGCGGGATCTGAATGGACCGGAGCAGGGGGTGTTCGGTTAACGTCTTTCTAATTTGCCCGCCAAAATGTTGCCGGGACGTTTGGTGAATATTCCGCGGATCGAAGGATACTAATTCCGTGGGAATTCTTCAGGGTCGCGTCCGCCACGTGGTCGGGGAAGGTCTGTCGGAAAGTTCCGAGGCATTTCTTGCCGCTATCTGTACGCCCCCTCGCATCGGGGAACGGTCAGGGCTCAACGTATTTTCCAGTCCGTTCGATCGTGACAACGTATGGTCAATGGTTTGTCCTATTAATTCTCCCTGAACCTATCAACGGGGTATAGTGCGGTAGCCTACTCCAGTTCTTCGTATCACGAAGACCTAAAGAGGGAAGAGGAGGCGCGCTGGGGCCGGTCGGGGGAGGACAGAGAAACAGGAATGCGTGGGCGAGGGGAATAGGTTATATCGTGCCGCGGAAAATCGATGTTCAAATGCCCCACCATGTGATTACGTCCGCGACGCGGGAGCGTTATCTTCGCGGATATAACGCTCGACTTCTTGCTCTATTGTAATATCCCTAACACGCCGGTCACGAGTTTCGTAGCACGATAAATTCGGAAAAGGCAATTTACGTTCGCAGTCGACTGTCGGAAAAGAAGTAGCTAACGGTAACGTTTCACGGATCCATTAGACTGAGAACCAGTCGGATGTGTTTACTACGACCGTTGACGTTCGGCCCAGCTGTTGCAGCTCTCGCGTAGTTTTTCGAGTAAAACCGGGAACGTTATTTGGCCTGTTAATCGCTTGAATCGCGTCTCCAAACATCTGGCAAAGGTGTTCGCGAGAAATTCGTCCTGTTCGTAGGTTCTCGGCGCTAGTTACTCGCAAGACTAACGAGGAAACATTAATCTCGCCATGCATCCTTAAAGAGCTCTTGCTGGAAGTCGAACGTACGATAGCGATAGCCGCGCACGCGAAGGCGCCGGTATCCAAAATGCATTTGCATTACGGCTACCATCGCTGCCTGTCTCTGCTGTCACGAGCACGCGAAAGTCAAGCCGGCGCGTAAAAGGTTTTATGATACCGATGACGATGGTGCTACTCGTAAACTGGCTAATAACTGCGATCCGGTACAGTAAACCGGTGCGGACCGGCAATGGGGGTGGCCAACGTAAACCGGAGGGGTTGATTCATAGTTCGGGCTAGGAACAAGTGACATTTTACACCGTTTTGTTGCGAGCGGTTTTATTAAACTCGACTGAATCGCGGTAGGTTTGTTTATGTACTTGTATCCTTCGACGCTGCGCGAGGCGGGTTTCTTTTGTGTTCGCCGCCCCTCGGCAAATAAAGAAGGCGCCTTCGGTTCCCGGGGAGAGAGAGGGCAACCTTTTATATTGTGTTCCTCGCGCGTGAATATGGTTTGGTTTATTTGTCCGCGACGATCGGAAATATCGTTATCGACGTGTCGCCGTGAGCCGAGGTTTCCGTTAACGAGGAAGGGTTGCAGATCTATCGCAGAAAGAAATATCAGAAAAATAGAAAGCATAATATTATCAGCCTTCGGGAGTTGTTCAGTTGTTGGTTGATGTGTGGTGACACCTGCCGTCAACAAACGGAGACTGCGCAGGGGGTTACGATACCGGAAGTTACCCTCTGCCGACAGTCCGCCCCTCGCCTTCCTTCATCATCTTCTGACGTCAACGCGACCCGATGCCGATGCCGATGCTGATGGATTCATCTTTCTTGTTCTAGGAAAATGTTCATCGGTGGTCTATCTTGGCAGACCAGTCCAGGTATGTGATCAATTTACCTTTGAACAATGGAGCCGCTCTTAATCATACCTTCCGCGCGGGCGCGTAGGTTGACGAGGAGCAGAGGCTGCGTCTAGATTTATGAACGCTATTTATTATTCAAACGTCGTCGCGTTTTCCTGTGTCGGTTCACTTCGAAATTGTTCGAAAACTGAATGGAATGCCGTGGAGCGCCGCGGAGCACTGTTGTTACACTATATTCGCCCGGCTTTATTAAAAGGAATCGAACACGTGGTCGTGACGTTCGTCTCATTAAAAAGTCACGCGAACAACTAGAGACATTTTAAAGAGACGAAGTGTCCACAATGCCACTTGTACCTATACCCAAATTTATTATTTATGCTCAAACTAGAGTGCTTTCGTATCATAGCGAAATCCACGTGCGGCTTATTGATCCCCTCCTCCCCCCCTTCATCGGTCTTTGAACTGCGGACTATGTTTTTACATATAAGCAGGCCTTTGTTTTCATTTGATCAACCGAACAGTTTCCGCTAGATTCTCTTTCAAATGCTAATTAAACGAGAAGTGTTGAGTGTTGAACTTCCGTGTCAAAAAAGGTCAGAAATCGAGATAGTTTATTTGACGTCAGCAATATTTGACAGTGAGTCGATTTTATGGAAAAGTACTTTTCCAGATCAATGACAAGATACAGAAGGCTCAATTCTAGTTACCAAAGTTTAATCAAATAGAACTTCTCTTTCTTTAATACTAGTTCTTAATTTAATAATAGTTCTTTTTTTTCTCGCTATACTATTATATCTTCCTAATTTTATTAGAATCTATAAAACGTAAGGATATTAAAAACGTAGTTGATATCATAGACCTTAACTTTTTAATTGTATATCAATCTAACAAAATGCTGCAATTTTTGTGAAATGGTTGAGGTTGTCTGCGTAGCAGTCAAAGCGATAATCATTTCTCCAAATTGATGAAATTCTCTCGACATTATCACATTCTCTCAGTCGTACCTTTTGAAATTGTGATTGTCACAATTGCGTAAAAGCCCGCAGTCCATCATTCAATTTCATAGATCCTAACGAAATTGGTACGTGCTACTGCATTGCAACAAAAATCATCAGGTACGACCGAGATTGCAGTCGCCGTGTTAATCGTTGCTTGTCGAAACGCGCTAAAGCCTTGGCTCGGTCGTAGCTCGCGGGCTCGGAGATGCTTTGTGCGATAATTATATAGCGTTTAAATTTTGGAGCGGCCCACCTTTTGCGTGTACTTTACCGTGAAATTACCGTTGCGTTCTAAAGGGCGAAAACCAGGTCGAAGGTAGAGGAGTTTGAGGGAAAATTATAAGAATGTATCCGAGGTGGGTAATACCTTGTTTCGTTGGTTCTCGCGCGAAAAGAACGTGCGTGGTCGAGGAGCCTGTGCGATGGGAAGGTGCAAATTCGGGGCGTTCCTTTGGTCGAACTGGCTCGCGTGTTCGAGCGTTCGAGTTAGCAGTCCTTTTATCTTCGTTAAGAGACTCGTGCCGTGCTGAGAGAGACAGAGAGGGCGAGGCCGAATGATAAAGAAAGGGAGACGGTGGGGAGAGAAAGAAAAAAAATAGCTCGACAGGAGAAGCTGGAACGCGGAACGATAATCGGGCCGCGGCGAAATGGCCTCAAGACGTCACGTGCGTCTCGAAAGCCGGCGAGACGTTGGAGGAAAAATGGGCCTGCATAAAGCGTGCTCGTATCGCATTGTAATAAGATTAACAGGAATAATTGATAGAGTGACCTGCAGCTCTCGCTGCTCGAGAGGTTCGCGTGCCAACATTTCGATTATCCCTCGTTAGCGATCGGTAAAATGCCGGTACATTGTGTTCCGCGTAGAAATAATCTAGTCGAATCTCGAAAGTAGAGTCGAGGAAATCCGATTTTTCGTTCGAAGCGATCGATTCGATAATCGGTCGAACGAAATAATGTTACGGATCGGCAACGAGTCGAGGAAACGTCGAGAAATGGTCGGGCGAAAATAGTTCGTACATCGGAAGATAAGATTGAGTCGCCGATGAGTGAAAATTGTAGATAGATCGCTGCCTCATTGTCAAAGTTCAGGAGGTCGAACCGGCAGTCGGCTTGACGCAGCAGCGCATTCAGCGAAGTAGTTCACGTAGAAGCTATTCCATTGAAAGCTTAATTCTGCGACTGGTCCGGTGTAGATATTAATAAATTATCCGACGTTCGCGCAGAAGTGATTTCCATTCACGGTCGACTAACCTCGAGGCGGAATTAATGATGCAATGTTTCACCGGGTCCACGCGTTTCCCGATCGGCTCCAATTAAAGGGTTTCTCCTCTCTCACTCTCCCTCGCACCCCTTCTGTTCCCGCTCTCCTTCTCACTCCGAGCTGAATTATTCAATTATAGGAAAGAATGTCCGGCCGTCGCGTCGTCACGCGAAATCCGTCGGTGAAATGCATGTTAAATTACGTGACGTTTAATTAACCTTTCAAACGCAGTCGAAAGTAACGCCGCGCGAGTTCTGTTTCTTCGAGTCAATTGCTTTTATTTCGTTGTTGAGTTCTCACTTTCGCGGTCGAACTTTTCCGTTTTTCCCGTGAAAATGCCGGCGTTTCACGCGACGCACTCAATTTACCTCGAAAGGGAAACGCGGCATTGGCTTAAGAAGAGACGGAACGATTTAAATCGGACGGTCACGAATTAAGCCATTTTTCCGTGAACCGAATTAAAATAATCGTTCTGCAGCCAACAGCGTCCAGTATCAATACTCCGTAGAAACGTCGTCGCTACTCGGATATTGACAATCGACTCCGTGGAATTTTCTTACCTTGCCGTTTGCGTTTTTGTGATATCTAATCGGACGAGCGCGTGACAGGTTACCAGCGACCATGATGGCGCAAACATCACCGTGCTCAGATCCATTCTAATGTGCTCAATTCGGCGACCGCGTTTGGTACCGTGTGCGAAATCGTTTACGCGGTTGATACGCTATCGCGGAAGTTTCGCGTTACACATCGACCTCAGATGCGGCGCTATAAAAACTGTGAGTTAATGCAATTTCAAGTCATCGATACTTTCGGTCCACCGAAAACTCCAACCTCTTATCCCCAATCACCTAGATCGTCCACTTTATGCATTCATGGTAACAATGAGTAGATCGAATGTAAAACATGTAAAACATTTGGAGAATTTCCAAGTGCTTTTCAATTATTTCCAGCTCACTGAAATCGTTCTGAGAAAGGTTAATTGTTTATGCGGTTTCTGCATCTTATAAATGATACAGACAATTCTTATAACGCATTAAAGTCCGCAATTTAATGGCTACGATTCATGATGCAATTTTTGAGATGGCCGAAGTTTGAGCGTTACCAGTGTTCTCAAGGATATAAATACATATATTCTTACCGAATTGACGATAATGATCTATGCTAGTCCTGGATAAATATTTCTTTGCATTAAGGAGACAATAAATTAAGGAGACAATTGTATAATTTATTATACAAGACGGAATAATGTAGTGTGACCACAACCGATCATACAATCATTTACTTTACTTTAAATGATGTGAGGAACGTTGCAAACAGAGTTTTATCGATTTTGAAAGAATATCATGCTAGACGAATTGATCTTATGGCAACTCTTTTTGAGTATTATTTCGATCAACGGTATTTTTTACAATACCTGTTTAAACTATTTTCCTCATCATTCCTGTCGCGAGGAAAATATTTCGGTGTTCGTTAAAAGTATTTGTCATCAAGTTCAGAAAAAAGCAAAACAACATTTACAGAATGATCACAGAGTGGTAATTCTACATTTAAAAATAAGACAAAATGTAGAAATACTTTTTTATTGGAAGCTCCAATTTCGAGAAAAATTTTGCTAATCAAAAATAATACTACTGAATTGGGCTAACCTTCGCACGTCTGGTCATGATGTACCAAATCTACTTCTTGACACACTACAAGTCACGCGAACTCGGTGCATTTTTCAACGCATCTTTCTCGGAAACGCAGCTTTAAATGCAAAATTGTTATTGTTTCTTCGACCTGGTTTTGCACGTAGACCGTTTCTTCTTTCGATTGCAGCAGCAGTTACCGACTACCCTGTATAGAAAGCGTCGATGTCCGCGAAAGCAATGGCTCATTTGGTCTGTCTCTAACGTTGTCAGATGAAAGGAGGTAGTTTTTGCTGTCACCAAACCGCATTCCACGGTATGCGAATTTTTCAGCGATTCGCGGATAAAGAAATCTCGAGAAGCGTCCTGAATACGCACTGTAAAGTCATTCACGGCGAAAGGAAGCGAAAAAAGTGTAACGGTGCGCGAGAGAATCTATTTCAGACTTTCTTACGTGCTCCATAATCTGGAACACAATGAGGTGCGCGCCCGTTCTCGGTCGCGGAGCTCACATTTTGGGAACGAGCGCTGTCTTTATCCAGATTACGTGTTGTCAGAATAGTTTTCGTAACTCTGCGGTGTCAGGGTCGGGGCGGGGAAAACATCTCTTGGAAAAAGAATAAAGAGGAACGAAGGCGGAGTAGGCTCATTAGCGTTATTTGCCGTCGTTACGTAAGCCTTGTAACTTGGTCTTGCTCCCCTCCCCCATTCTCTCTCTCTCTCTCTCTCTCTCTCTCTTTCTTTCTCTTCCTCTCCCTCTTCCTCGTTCGCTGTTCTTTTGTTTTCGCATTGTCAGTCGTCACTGCGAGTCGATTCCACACGACCGACGAGAGGACTCGTCTCAAGAAGATCCGGCTGTTTCCGTTTTTCTCGTGCCACGTGTCCACCGTGCTCGTCTCATTAAGGTCGCTACGAACGATTCTTCCTTGCAATTGAATCTACGCGCGGTCCTCGCGGACATGAGGCTTTCGAGGTGTGGAAATTTCGAAGTTACACAGTAGTACGACGAAAAATTTCTGCTGAAACACCACGAGTTCTGGAGATTTTATAAAAACGTTCTCAGTGACAATGAATATTACGCATTTCGTGGATCATATAGTAATATCAGCTTAACATTGTTCCATATAGGAGAGAATGAGGTAATTACGTTCAACATGTAGTGATGGTGAACATTGTTATTACGAAATGCTACTTCCAAAAATTGCCACTTCTTTTGTAAAGTTTTGCTCGCGCAACATAGGTGCAAGTAATTGTTAGACTTTCCTTGCAATATAAATGTATTGAACTATAGCCCTGTCATTCAGATATAGAATTATAACGTCATGTAATGTAAATATGTTTACTCCCTGTTATTTATATTAACTTTTAATGAATAATGCATGTGCGGATAATGGCGATAGCCTTGAAAAATGTTCAATAATAAAATAACAGGAAAAGATACAAAACAATTAGAAAAAGGACGAGGAAATAAAATTAAAAGCAGTGTTAAGAATAAATAGATACTACTGTTCGTTCACAAGAAGATGGCACAGAGAAACTTGTAGGGATCTATTCTACTACACACGGACTATATACATACGTAATATATATTATAGTATAATTATATATAATTATATATAAAATATAAAATTATATATTATATAAACTATACTATACCTAAAGGTGGAGTCCCTCCGCATTCCACTGTCAACATCTGTGTTATTTTCTCGCTGACACGTAGTACACGAAAGGACTAAACGATTTTGTCATAATATCGACGATGGCGACGTAGGCGTAGCCATTAGTATATGCACTATCTGTAATTAATATGAATGAGGCAATGTAATGTGGTATAACTGCACGTCTTGTAGTTTCTGGAATCATGTTGAATGCACCTAATGGCATTCTTTTAAAAAATATGAATGCGATAACTGCAAGACATGCTGACCGTGGTTACCTGCATCACGCTATCTCATATTTTGATTGTATAGCAATTGCTTAAGTGACCGCTATTAACCCATTCTCTCCTACATGTAGGTCGCGATGATTTTGGATAAAATATTCATATGTCAAAAATAACTGTCGTACTAGAACACGACACAATGACAGAAAATCATTCTACCACTTTGGACAATTTTTTCAATGTAGCCATGCAAAAATAGCAAAGGAAAAGTTGCACACTGTTCAGGAAATAAAGAATATATATTTCAAATGCTTTATTAAACCGAAAGTAACATTCTTATGATTCTTAAAAAGATTTAGTTTTTCGATTTAACAATTTTATTACGTTAATCATAACTCATTACAGTTATTGAAGTCGGGAATGGATGACTATGCAGTTATGTTTTCTTGCATTCGATGCACAAAATTTCCATGTTCCACAAGGATCGGCAGTTTATTAGTAAAAAAAAGAATCTTCTTCTTCAACTTAAGAGAAATTTCTAACATCGATGGATTATGTATTTAATGTTCATCACGAGTCAAGCTGATTGTTATGGTACAGGTAAATGACCATTGGCGTAATCTGTGCGTCGTCTTAGCGGAACATTTCGCCGGACCGACGAGCGGAAAACGAGTCCGGATCCTGGCTGAACTCAGAAGTGGCCGGATGGCGGCGGACGGCCGAATTATCGGTGAACAATAATCGATCGATGACCGTTCGCGCTCCATTTCCGCTGGTTAGCTTTCCTTTCATCAGCGACGACGATCAGCGAGAAAGCGTGTCTGAAGTAGAAAAAGCGGAGCAGTCGTCCGGCCGTTGCCGCGTTGCATCGCGTTGCACCGTCGTAAACCGTCTCGTGTTTTGCGGTACCGTTCCGCAAAGGTTCATAGGTACAAAGATGCAGTGTGTTCCGCGGCGTACCGTGGGAAACCAGCGCCGCGCGCTCCTCTATCCGTCCATCTTGGATCGCGCGCGCGTAAAAACATGCTTTTAAAACAGTATATCGAAATAATCGTGCTCGTGGAAACCGATCCCGGCGGGGCTCGTTAATTCGTCGACTTGCCGCGGCTAAATAGAATTTCTGAAGATGTTCACACCTCGCCTACGATACACCGAACTGCGTAGGGAAGTGTGGTACAGTAACGCGCAAAAGCGGCGGGCCTCTTTCATTCGCGATTCGCTTCCTTGTCCCCGCAGGACTTTAATGCGTCACATATTCGAGAACTAACCGCAACGATATTCTATGGAATGATAACGCAAATCGTTTCTGTGACAACCTCCTTCTACTTCGAAAACCGCAGGTCGTAACGTATATGAGATTTCTGCAGAGATTAATCAGTTTTGTTTACCGAGAATAAGGAGTCGCTGAAGTGGAGCAAAGAATGCCGCGTTTCGTAAAACCTACAAAGAGAGGAAGTCCGTTAGTTTCTTCGAGACTGTACGCTGTTCAAATGTTTGAGCGCTGGTGTTAATGAGGGAGAGATTTGTAGATGCTGTTATCGCGGTGTTAGATACGGAATACACGCCGCTTTTTCAACGTTCTCTTCGTTACAGTCATTTATCCTCACTAATGTTTTATTGCACAATTTCTACTTCGTCATCTTTCGTTTACGTTTCTAGTTTACCAAACATTATATTTGCCATTCTTAGGATTATTTAACAAACTTTCCTTGAACCTTTTCTTTCGAGACTCTCGTTAAGTTTTTAAAATTGTCATCAGCGCAAAGAAATTCGTTCCAGTCAGCTAGTTACACACTTTCGTATCCACGTAACATAATCTGATGCAAATTGATCTTCGCGTCTATCCAATGTAAACAAAACTTGGCAAATCCTGCGGTTCGTTCAGGATTCCCTGGAATTCCATTAATTGCGGAACCGACGTCTAAATGAAACATCCCGTATAAATAATTCAGCATAAATAGAGGATCAGTATGTATCTGATACGCCGGTATTCTGCGTGGCTCGGAATCATTTTCTCACTGAATTTCATAGGAGTTTTCCGGCTGGGACGTGGTTAAGCGGAAGAAAAAAAATCATCGGGGAACTGCCGGGTTGTCCGTTTCTCTCGGTAGTTAAGACGGGAAAGCTCGCAGGAGTCGCGTTTCGCGTCGCGACGCGTCCAGCCTCGACGCAACGACTCGGAGCGGACGTTGTGCGCAACGACCGTGTGATTTAGGGCTTGCAAGGAGCCTGGTTCGCCGATCACAAGCCAGCGCAAAGTTTCGCCAGCTCTGCTCCCGGAGTGTCGCATTGCGAGCTGCATAATCCTGCGTGCGGGAACCTAATGCGGAATCGCTGGTTCCGGCAGAGAAGTCACCGGCACGTTACGCAATACCTGCCGCAGCATCTCGATCGTTCCGTTATGCTGCACACCCACTGGATAGTTTCGCTTTCGCGAGTACTCTATAGCACCTGCAACGAGCACCCGCGAATTTTTGCTAACGGGAAAACGCGTACATTGATTTCGCATGCCGTGATTTTTCATTTTCTACCGATTACTTAATTATTGGTTGTTGAATTATTAGCTGTTTACATTATGAAAGTTTTCGATCTGAAATCTCCCGGTGTGCGTATTGAAATTATTTGTTATAAAAATTGTTAAGTTATCAGACCGATTAGTTCTCTGAAAAACGAGTATAGAAAAAGTTGTTTAAACAGCAATTAATTGGATTCGTGGAAAGATTAAACTCTATCTTCGTGCCTCTAACAAAAGTTTGAAAGAATCATTTAAAATGTTTCCAGATCGAGTGAACTTTGGAAGAAGTTGAACGATAGCGTTGACTCAGTTCCTCAGATCATTGTAACGCGCCCGAACAATTTGGAAGAGCAGTATTCATATGCGAATACAAGGCACAATGGATGTTACACTTGCGAGATTAAAACTCGTGGGAGACCACTCTGAAGTGGACACAGGTGTCATCAGCTATTAGCAAGAGTAATTCTCGAGAATAATTCTTGTATGTACACATAGTATTAGACTTTACGTAGGAGCGGAGCACAATTTTACCTGGAATAATGTCTATTAATTATTTTGCACCAGAAGCGACTAAACCTTGTCGGCGCTCTTGACCACGTTCCCGCCAGTGGAAATTGTCGGAAGTATCAGTCGAGTATCAATCAGATTCTTCGAATGCTATTGAGCGTCAATTAACTTGCAAAATGAATCTCGAGAAGTTTCGATTAATTTCTTCGGGAGGGAAACTTGGTTCTCGACGTTTTCGTTCGATTAAACTTGTAACTTTCCGAGGACGATTTACGGGAACAGTACATTCAATACTGAATTGTAAGTGGCCCGTTTCCCTTACTTGCAAACATTTCCATGGCGAAAGAAGTTTAAAACCTTTCGTCGACGCGTTTTCGTTTCGCTGAAGCGGAACATCCATCGTCTTAGACCTCAATTAACATCTGAACTCAATTTCGCGCAAGGCCTAACAATCTTTTATTGCCGGTTTCATCGGTAACAGTCGTAAACGCAGATTAAAGATCGTTTAAACGTAAATAAAAACTGTCGCCGCAATAAAACGCGACGCGGCAAGTTTCGTTCTACACGTCGGAAGGCAATAAGGAACGGTTTAAGAGCAGTTCGAACAGTAACACAGCTTCGATATCGGGCCGAATCAGGTATGAATTCGTAGGTGAAAGGTCAATCTCTGAATGCACGGTTAAACCTGAGGCAAGAGCGAGGTTTCTCTTTCGGGAACTCGGCCTTGCCCAGCCGTACACCGTTCTCAAAGGACCACGTCTTTGTCGAGTCGTCGTATCCTTCGCTCACAAGCACAAGAGATCGACTCACGTTCCACCCGAAATCCAATCACCAGCTCCGCTCATTTATGTTTGATTCGGAGTCGACGTCGAAAGCGGGGGACCCGATTGTAACTGCAGACATTTCTAACTACGCGCCGCGCTGTTTGCCAATCCAATCAGATATTCGCAGTACGTATCAATGTACACATTACACGTAATGCGATTTCAAAATGCGGTTCGCTCTACAAAGATTGATTACGTATTAATCATTCGCATTGACGGCAGTGGCGTCGCGCGCTGCATTGCCAGCCTCTGTTCTGCGTAATTTGCAATTCAGGAAACTGATCGAAAACTGGTTGAGAAATCGCGCTTCGCCGAGAGAAACTCGTTAATTCATCCTTTTGTTCTTTGAAAACGAGTATTCAAAATATAGGAAATATACGCGTTCCTTAAATTTCATTTTTAGCATATACACAAGAGTGTGGTCTTCCTTCTTGGCAACTCGATAATTGAATGTACATTGCAAATTCGTATGTTGGTGTGTAACGTAACGCCTAAAATGGGGGACAATTTAGGCTTGCTCGCTACAGGATTTCTTGCGATAAAAATGAAATGAAAGTATGGAAGAAGGAATATTACTTGTTTTATGTAGCTCTGTGTATCAGATACTTTGAACATTAACAGCTATTCTATTTTATTCAGTGTATTAGACCTATTGAGATTGTTGTACTAACAGCGAGCGTTGGAAAAAATAAAATAAAAAAAAATTTTAAATAACAGTGCCATTTCTCGATTTATGAACACGTGCTTCCAAGGGATAAGTAAAGATGGTTCTCCGTAACGCATAATCACAATGAAATGGTGCAAATTGAAAAATGAATAAAGATGTATAGTACGGAAATTCCAAAAAATGTGCTAAACAATAAAAAATCCGTACCAATTAACAAAGAGTTAAGCAATTTATTTGCTCCGTAAGCAATTTAGCTTTGCATTGTTTTTAACAAAATTCAGTAGAATGGCCTACTTTCATCGTTCACGTTACCTTCATTTTTTGGGATTCAACAGTTTCGTCGGATCCTATTTTTTGGAATAACATGTCGGTGGTGCATGGTTCGTAGACATTACGTTTGGTCTATTTTCAAGAGCCAGATCTCTTAATTATTTCGAGCAGGAAAATTGCGGCACTCGGGACCTTGAGTTTCCATTCAGCCGAGATTAGCCGGCGGTAGTAGTCGCGGTGGTGACAGCCGAAGGATTAAGGATAATTTCGTCCGTTCCCCGGTGTATTTTCCGAACGCTAGATCCTCTAATTATTTCATGCGACGTTAGAAACGCTCTGCATATTCATTAGCCACAAATTTCAGTTGTCCAGCTCTTTCTCTCTCTTTATTTCTTTTTCTCTTTCTCTCTCTACCTCTTTCTTTTTCTCTTTTTCTTTTTCTTGTTCTCTTTGTCTTGCTCTCCCTTTCTTTTTCTGCCTCTCTTTTTCTCCTTTTCTCCTTTTCTCTTTTTCTCTTTCTCTCTTTTTCTCCCTTTCTATTTCTCTCTCTCTCTCTCTCTCTCTCTCTCCTCTTTCTCACTCGATGACGGAAAACACGAATACCGCCGGACGGTTTGCGACGGTCTTTGACGCGCCATTTAAGCCGCCTGGTGCAGTCACGCTTCCCCGCAATTATAATTTTTCAGCCAACAGTTATTTGCGTATCCAGACTTATCGCGAGCCCGAGGCGTAATCTCACCGTACGCGATATTATCGCGCAGGGTGGCCGTGCGCGCGATTCCATATGCACGCGTCACAGTTTAACGCGAGCACGTGCTAGAAACCCGCAAGAATATCCAAGCGGTGCCATGATTTTTCTCCTCTCCGGCCTCTGCGCTTTGCGTTTTGCACTTTGTTTACCGTCCCGCGGAGATTACGCGCGGCGGTACTTTAAGACCGTGACTTCAGGGGCGTTTTTTTTCGACGTTTTATTTGCCGTAATCGATCATCACGAGTAACAAATGACGGAGAAAACCCGACATACGAAACGCCGCATTTTATGCAACGCAATTGATAATCTCGTGCGATAAATAACGAAGAAACTGGCGACTCGATTTCACGCGATCCGGCTAAACAAACATGAGCTGTTAATCACAATTCTTTATTCTTATCGAAAGAAAAAGGTCGAGATAACTAGCTCGAGTTTCCTGTTGTTCGATTCTTCATAGGAGCGTACCTATTAAATGTTAGTATTCACAAATGGTTTATTTAATCCCCTAAAGGTTACCGCGATGAACGAACTGTTTCATTGCTATCAAATTTTACTATTAATTAGAATTCCGTGGCAGAAATTTAGTAATAACCGATATACGTAATATAGATCTCCATTTTAGTTGGGTGGAACAAGTGCTGGAGGATGCTCTATTTCTCCCTCAGATATTCGTTCTATTCCGCAAAATTTTCCCTTGTTCTAAACAGTTAACCTGTTGAATGAAACTGAATAAAAATTCATTCATTTTATTTATTTTTAGTTAAATAAACTTCCGTTAAAATTGTAAAGTGTTTTACAATTTTATTTAAGAAAGAAACAAGTTCACCACAATTTGTTTAAAGATAATAATATTTTTTAATATTCCTATCGATTTAGGTTTGCATTTTATTTAAAAGTAAAATTATCTTAATAATTAAAGGTAGTCGAATGGAAACTCTTATTTGTCAAGAATTAGAACTGTTTAACCATTTCAAAATACTTATGATCATAATATTTCTTCCTCTGCGAAAGTGTCGTACACTATAATCACATCCAAGTTATATCGAATGATGTTTATTTTCAGTATTATTTTCATTTGTTGTCTGTATTTGTTAAATTTGAAGTCAGTAGAGATGTAATAACAAATGGGGAAAGATATATATAATACAAAATTAACTTTCTGACACAACATTGCTGTACGAAACACAGCAAAATGTATTCTTGAAAAGTTCATAAGAATTTTGGCGCTGTTTAACCTCTTCAGGGATATTGCCACGCCTGCGTACGTTGAGCTTTCTTAAAATTATGATTATTCTAAGTGTAAAGAATAAGAGAAAGTTGAAAGCAGTTGAAAAACTATTCACTACAGAATCCCTCAGCAATACTAACAAAACCTCAACGAATGAAATGAGATGGATGATAAAAAAAAAGGAAGCGGTTGAATAGATTATTCCCTACTATAAAAATTCATCCCAGAAGAGGTTAACCCCTTGCACTACGACTCTCTTTACGTTGCGTTGAGTGGCACTTATTTGTTCTTAATATTTTCCTTAATAGGATCAGTTAATTTTTATTTCTTGTATCGTCTTTATTTACTTCTGTTCCTAGACTTTGATAATAGAAAAATTCAATTTGATTTCGATTTAAATGAAATTAATACTATTCATATTTAGTACATCATACATGGAATGTTCATCACGAGTCTGGGTCGTTATTATAGTGCAAGGGGTTAATAGGAACTTCTTGCTAAAGAATGACGATCCAATAATGTATCACGCATCGATTTCCCAAATTGTTATGTTTCTTGATACTCTCGCGGTTACGTGGGAATAGTTTGTAGTGTTTTCGAGAGGGTTGGTTTCCGACACCGATGACTCTTCAATCTGACGCGATTTCGAGCCCGCTGGAAACCATCGGACCTTTTTAGATCGGAATTACTGCGGTCCGCGTTGGAGAGTTTCGATTCACCGGGGAATTGAGTGGCTGAAAGCTCGATTACTTCCTTCCTCGACTGTCATCGGCAATTTTACGCGTTTTATTATAGTTGCTAATTACCGATCGACAAGGAAATTGCCGGACGATCGAGGCGATTTCATTATCCGGAATTTTCTCGAGTTTCGATTATACCTTTTTTCAGCCGTCGGCGGGAACGGCAGCGCCGCACCATAACGTACCCGGCGTTGCGAGAATACACGTGGTCATTAAAGACCGGCGAGGCGTCTTGAAATTCCAAGTCATTCAAATTGCTGCTTGGGAGTTTGGTACGGTTCCAGGTATTGTCGAAACATTGTGGTACGACGGTCAGTGCTTACAAACGTGCATCAGTTTACACCTAACTTTCATCGCTTCCCGCGTCTGTTGACGACGATATTGCGGCCCCACAACGAAAAACGAGTACATGCGACAGCCGCGACCGAATCAAATTACTTCCCAATGTATTCTCGGGCAGCTCCGTATTGTTCCCGCGAGTTCTTGTTACCGGTAATTTATAGCCGGCTCGGACGCGTATTAAATTCTTTTTGCTGTGATTTAAAGCCTCCCGTCAGATACCCGTTCTTTGACACTCGTGTCGGAAATAATAACGTAGACACGACAGCTCCTTTGTTGAACACGTGCGAATATTTTCCGCGCGTGGCAGCTCGAGGCACTTCCTAGTCAAACGTTACTGTCCCCGTTCTAACGCACACAGTATTTCACTGTTTCAAAACCGAACAGCTCCGCGGGTATTAAAAACAGACGAGAACAGAAAACCACGTATAAGATCAACGGTATTCTGCGTTTTACAGTTTCTAAGATTCCTTGTGGTTCAAAATTTATAAATGTCAGCCGGGTGAGTCGACAGACGCTTTTAAGCCGTCGGCTTTGCTGTGAGATCCGCTCGGCCGCTCAAAGGATAAAAAAATAATAAACTGGGAGGGTCTTGAATCGAGACCGACGAGCTACGGTCAAGACTTTTACGAGCCTTGGCGGCAGGACAAACATAATCGCGAGCAAACAGAAGTTTCTGACGTTTTTCCGACTTTGTAGACGTTCGTACCATCGTCGTCGTAGTCGTCGTCGTTGCCGTCGTCGCCGTCGTCGCCGTCGTGGTCTCGTCTTCGCGTCTGATGCAATCGAGCGCAAGAGACTCTCCTCGACTCTCTTGCTATTTTTAAACGTAATTGCAACCGGCCGTTTTAATGGGCGTGCGGGTACACACACACATACACAGAGAGAGAGAGAGAGAGAGAGAGAGAGAGGGAGGGAGAGAGATGGAGCGAGCACGATGAACGGGAACGGAGGAACGGTGAAAATTTGTCGGCGTGTCTTTTAGGATGTAGCGACGTTAACGAGCGATCCCGAATCGCGGAAATTTTCGTCGACGTGCGGCCTCTTCTAGCGCTCCGCCAGCTGTAACCGGAAGTGTTGCACGGAGAACGCTTTTAGTGTGATCCTGCTCGACGATCCGATACCGGGGCGAGTTTTAGGACCACTTTCCTCGTTTGCGGCTGCTCCTGACACTGTGTGCTGCCGATCTTTGTTTTTAAGAGCATATTCCACCGTCGGAACCAGAAAACCAATTCTTTTCTCTTTAGCAGGTCAATGTGATACATAAAAAATGACCTTGAAACTTTATAGTCGTGTTTGGTAAACGTTTAATATCAAAAGCCAATATTTTTCTTACCGTACAACTCTTATTCTATATCCTGTCTATGTCTCGTAGTGACTTTCACGTGGTTCATTGCAGCTCAATTACCATAGTTCAACCATAGTTTAAGCACAAGGCAATAGATTAAAGTAAAGCTTGCGTTAATAACTTTCACCGAATTTGTCATGTGTTCGACTTGAGAAACCCGATTTATAACTCACATTAATTAACCAATCTTAATATCGCTTATAACTCATTTTGACAGACTTTATTGAAACAATTGAAACAAACAGTACAGTTCAAAGCGGCATCGCGTGTATTGTACGAGCGCCTCGTTCGATCCACGGCGAAGGTTGACGTTGCCACCGAGGAATTTATTAGGGAATTTGCGGCAGCTAATAATGGACGTTTGTAGGACCATTAAGTAATAGTCGGTAGGCAAAGTGTTAATTGCACGCGGTGCGGAGGACCAGAGACGCGACATTAACGAGAGAGCGTGGCTCGATCGTCGTTTAGATAACCGGCGGAGCCGAAGTCAACGGGAGCAAGTGAATAGATCATTCTCCATGAAAATATACTCCACCTATTCCAAGAAATGGCAGAAATAACTCGCACGTGGTTAACGAGCCGGACTACTGTGTTACGTCCGAAGATCGTGATAATAAGCCGCTGGAATGAAGCGAGGTCTGGTTCGCCATAGGGTTTCGTCGTCCCGTGGCCACTCTTAAACTAACGCCAATTAGTACGACGGTGTACTGCAGAGTATACTATAAATAGTCCGTTAGGTAGGTCTGGGTTGAGTTGGGTAAGCGTTAAGTTGCGTATTAACGGCCTGCTAATGACGCGCCGCGCGGAGAGGACGCGAGGAGGATAGTTGTTGCGTGCGCGGACGAGCGAACGAGCGAGCGAGCTAGCTAGCTAGACAGTCGAATTTTATTTTAATTTGGCCACCAGTGCCGAGATATCGAACACGATTCGGAACGCAGGCTCGGTGAACCCATAAAACGCACGGTTCGGTTGTCACGAGGCCAATTCAATTTTCGGTGCACATAAACTAGGATAAATGTCGCGGACTTCTACTCGGTCTTGGATCGCTGCGGATCGACGGGATTTAGAGACCCGGCGCGACCCGCTGTCGAACGCTTACCATGCTTAGGCCAGTTTGAAGGCGCGAAATGCATAGTCTACTGCTAATGACAGCAACTTGTTTGCGGCTCCAAAAAGTTTGAATATATTGGCCAAACAAACATTTTTCACCGATTTCTTTTTCAAAAATTCCGACAGACTGTCTTTTGATCTGACGTCAAACTAATATGTTCACTAGTAAATGAATCTTTCTCTTCAAACGCTCCAATTACTACTGTTATAACCTTGAAAATTATCACCATTGTTCTAAACAAACTCGAATACATGACTTGAATATTGACTAATAATTGCGTTAAGTTTGAAATTCCGATACTGGATCATTTCCTCTAAAAAGATTACCCATAGATTGCCTCGTAATGAGAACGATATGGTATCCAATTAACATTCCTTAGGAATGCTATTACTATTGTAGTAACTTCACTGAAAGTCCTCATGGTCCCTTGAAAATATTCACTAATATTTCTTTAATGTTAGCGAATTATCGTGGCAAGTTTTAAATTGTAGAACACAATCGATCGACTTTCTCTTTAAACTTTTTATTTATCATTGTCATTGTTTGAAAAAATTCAGATACATACCTAGGATCTGGATTAATAACTGCGCCATGTTTCAGACTTTTTTAATCAGTAAATTTCAATATTCTTTTGAAATACTGTTGCCACTACCGCTGTAACTATGCTGAGAATGATCATCGCTGCTTGAAAAGTAACATTCCGCGAATGCTAAGCGATATACGAGCGAAGCTTGAAATTGCAGAACACAATAGGTTTCGTCGAAAAACTTCGCGGAGATTGCCTTCTGACGGGAGCATCAAAGTCGAGAGAGTCCTTAATCCGGCGGCATTGGAATCGGACGTGGTATCGCCGTCAAATCTCGTTACACAATGTACACGGGGGGTCCGGCGTCCCCTTCCTGCCGCTGAATGTTCGATCGGGGCCGATCTTTAATTCGGTTACGTCACGTTATCTAAGAGCGATAACCTTAAAAGTTGAACGGTCGCTAAAGGCTCGACCGCGCTTCTTTTCGGGCCGACGGTTCCGCCGCAGAGTTGAATAAAAAGAGCTAAATGGCAGGCTGTCGGTCGGTGAGGAGGGTTACGGCACCAGAGGCAGCATAGGCAGCAGAAGACGGCCAGCAGCAGCGGGGGAGCAGCCGCGGTAGAAAAGGAGAAAGAGGGACTTGATCGGTCAGCTGACTCGTGCCATGCCGTCCTTGTCCCTCTTCGCAGCTTCCTCGTTCATCCGAAAGCCGCTAAAGGGGGCCTTAATTACGCAACTAGGTCGAAAGGGGCGTCTAATTTATTTCCAGCGGCATAGGTGACTGCTTGCAGGCCTCTTCGCGACAGCTCGCTTGTTAGCGCCGGCAGTATTTGTTAACATAAAGGGAGGTCAATGACTCTTGTGTCATCGTTTGGGTTTGCGTTTCCACCGTCACGTTTTTCCGTTCTGCAAGCCTCCATTATTTTTCCTCGTTTTTCCTCTTTCATCTCCTTCTTCCGTTCGCAGTCTCATGTTTGGCGGAGTCCGCTAATCACTGGAATTTGTTGTAATTGGATAGGCGGTGGTTGATCACTTTTAAGGGTTGGTTTTATTGGATGCGCGAACATATTGTTCCACCCTTATTTACCCCGTTTTTCTTTATCGGTCAACCACGTAATCGCTAATTGTTCTGGGTAGTGCGGCTTTTTTATCGCGTTATTTACGCGTTGTAATATAATTAGGTATTCAAGATAGTCGTACGCGATAGCGCGGCGAACGTTGCGAGAGAGCGACCGACAAAGGTTTGATACAAATTCGAGTCACCCTAATGAGTCTGTTTTATCAGTTCTTGATACACGCTGGGACTAAATTATTCTATAAACCTGTGCGCGCGCTATCTTTTAACGCCCAAAATATCTATGTGTATTACACCTTTGTTAGCAATCAGATTACAATAAGAATCAGGTTTCGTTCGTTGCGACATTTTAACGATATTACGCGAAAGTTAGCGGTTTATAAGAGTATTTTCTTTATTTTGTTCATATTCCACAAAAAATATGCACAGACTTCTTTGACACACTATTGGCACGCGAGGCTATTTTTAGCGGCACGAGAATTATGTTAAAGAAATGGTCTAAACAGGATATGCACACTGCATATTTATGTACATACCTGGCATTTTACGTGCTCATTCGCAAAGTAATATTTTATAACAGTACTCCGGCTTAACTTGTGTGCCGCTATAAAAATGAATGCAATGAGTTGATCAACATTAATTAACCGGAAACATAAAATACAGTAACATGAAATCATGTAGAACGTACAGAAATATTAATTTTCATTTAATCAGTTGTTCGATAAGCGGTGCTAGCCTTCTTACTTATTAACTTGCAAGAAGTTATGATCATTAATATTTAAAAAGTGTCCACACGGTGAAATTACAAGTGCATAAAGTTTCAAATTCATTTACATATTTCTGAAATCCAGCTTTCGCCAACTCTCGAACAAGTAACGAATGTTCCCTGCTTTTCCGCAATTTTCAAACATTACAAAATTAGAATTTCTAGTATCGCGTGCCGAATTAATTCGCTATCGTATCTATTGAACTGCAGTTTCCGCCGTCAACATCTTTCACTTTCCTATGTCGCTCGTCAAGCGTTAATTTTGTGTCAGCAAATAGACATCAACCGCTTACCAATATCGCTGTAATATCGACGGGGATCTACCTCAGTGTTGCACGAATGTAATCGATTGTCAGTTACGTTCAAGTTGTATCAGCTCGAACGGTACTCGAAGAAAAAAACGTTTCGCCTCTTTATTCTGTCGTAGTACAATTTTGCAATTTAAATGGTCGATATTACGATGCTATTAATTTTGGTTTTATCGCAACGCGATATGGGACGCGCGGATAAAAGACCGAATGAACGGCGTTTATTGTTTTACTGGTTGCGGAGAAAACGATTTTGCATTTCACCTCGCGAAATAACTCTTCTTCTTTGCTACAACGTAATCGAACAAAAACTAACAACCGAGAATTATTCGGGTCACGCTCGCACCGCGATAGGAAATTTGCATCACAATAGTTTTAGAGTTCTTTTGTACTGCCGCAGAGACGCGTGCAGTTTCCTTCGATGAAACGAGACTTGCGAAATTATTGCCTCGTCTATGACGCAATCACACATTTAGCGGTAAAATCCGAGACTGATTGTAACTTCTTTTAATAAAGCGCCATTTTTAAATATTTAAATTTTAGATATTCATGACTCCTTTTCCAAATGCGTTTCCAATTCTGTAATTCACGAGAATCGAGAACGAAGAACACGCGAAATCGCGAAACCGAATAATATCCAACTTTGACAGCTGTCCTTTAATCCTATGCGAACGAATGCCGACATATTGGCAACACTGGAATTACAAATCATATTTTGGAATTTGTAGCCACGTAATTTCATGGAATACGTAACAAACGATCTGGATATATCGCACACTTTTGATATTATTAAGGTCTTTCATCAGTACCCGACTCCCACTACCTCATGACTCAGCTCCATGCGGTACACGAGCTTGCAATGTACGGGGAAGCAACAGCGCCATTTTTCGCAAAGAAAAGAATTACCTCGGGAACATTCCGAGCAATTAGAAGCATCACTTCCACGGAACTAGACGTAACAGAAAGTTCCCAATTACGGCGTCAGAGAACGGTATCAGTGTCCACTCGGCGACGCACGTGTCTCATTAATCTCCTTCCGGGCGGTAAATACGGATGCATAATTCCCGTTAATTCGCCGTCTGTTACTCGAAGACCGCGCATTCACGTTAATTAGAAAATTCTCAATGCCGCGCACAAGTGTCGCGTTTGCATGGGGGCCATTGAAACGTCTGGAACCCTTCAATCTGATCCCGCGCGTGCCCGTTGCGCGTTCTCCCGTGCTCTCTTGCCGTCAATCTCGAGCCCCAGACCCCGGGGGAACATAATAACTCCACGCCGCTGACCCACATCCGTAAATTGTCAGATTTCGAGAAGTCACCCCGGCATCGGATTCACGTTGCCGCGGCGGTCGCGCGCGCGCGCGCACGGGCGCACGGGCACACACGTGCACGAGTGCACAGGTTTCCGCGTGACGCCGCGTATCTTGTCCGAACGATGGAATTCGCGGAGCTCTGAATATGCATGCGGCGAGCCAGTCATTCGCACGGCTGATGAACACTCTTATCCGGGTGCATCTCATTCTGCCGTGCCGCGGGACTCGAACAAGGCTCGCGTTGTGCCAATACGGAATGCACGTATGCTCAAGAATCTCGTAAGCGGCGAGCGTCGCGCCGCGCCGCACCGCTCGCCTTATCGGCCGAACCGTTGTCACGATACACTTGCATCGTTGTGCTCCCTTTATTCTTCGTCCCTCTTGTAACAGATAACGCCCGACCCCGGCGATAGATAGAAAACGTTTTGTTGAATAAGTTTTTCGTCGCGCGACCGTACGGAATGAAATTATTACTGTACACCCAACGCTCCTGCGCTACCGACGTTCGTTAATCTGTTGGGTCGATGCACAAAGTACTCTTCTCTTTCCGAATGTAGCCTTGACTTTTTACATTTTTCCTTAGAAATTCCAGTAAAAGGGTTTATTTAGAGAAGCAAAATTAGCAAGTTTTTCATAAAAGTAAATATTTACAAGACATTTGTTTTATACCAGTTTATAGTAGCATTATTTGTCTTTAACCAATTAAACGGACTTAATGGCTGTATAAAATGGCTCGTCAAATGGTCTTCATATATTTTTTTAAATACAACACGTTTATATATAATGTAAAATATTTATGAAATGTGATATATTTAATAAAGAATATCCTTCTTAACTTATTTTTTTACATGTAAACTGGTACAAAATATATCTCCAATCCATTAATTTGGTTCAAGGTTTCTCACTTTGCTTTACAAGTTATTCGATTGATTGTTTAAATTAACGTTTTCTTTTGAAGATATTTAATTATCTATTATTTAATGATTATTAAACCACAGAATTTAGTGCGACATCTTCTCGGCCCAATTTGGTGTGTTAGCTTCAATTAATCAATTATAATTTCATTCATCTGTCCGAATATTTTGTTCAGTCAAAGTAAATAATTAAAATTGATAAACGTTGGAAAACAAATCTTGCATAGCCCTTTTTTCTGTACATGTACATATGTATAACCATAATAGAAGCTACCTAAAGACGTTTTAATAAATAGTATTGAAACAGAATGAATTTTCCACTCATCCTACCCCGAGGAGAAAAAATTATCTCAGCTGACTAATGGAACTTTTCTGATTTACGAGACGCATCCTAACCTGCTTCTCCCACTAACGCCACATAGTTCAAGATACGGACTTTATGAATGTGTTTCATGGCTTTGGTATCAGCAGACTTCCTATACAGAGAGGTTGATCGAGATTGTGTCACGAGCTTGACCTATATTACTATCTTCAGTGATTCCTCCGGCTGCTGTGTACATTATTGTTTCTGTTGTCAACTATTTCCTCATCTTCCGTTCACGATATTTATGAATGAGTTGATATCACGTTGATCGAGCCTGCAAAGTGTAGTAACTAATAGAAATATTGCTGTAAACATTTCTGCTACTGCATCATCATATTTATGAATGAATTCGTAAAATGTCGATCAAATACAGAATAGAAGACGATTATTAACAATATTGCAGCACTTTTTCTTTTACATAGAATGTCCAATGGAAAAAAATAAAAATGAAAATTTAACATTACATTTCTGCATATTGATTCTAATTAACGAAACTAAATTTTACATTTAAAAAATGCAATTACTTTGTGAGCGTGTGACAGCATCATTTAAAGCTAGAGTCGTTCGTTTCGATAACTGTTTTAGCATAGAATACATAACCCTTTACACTCGAAGCCATTTGAACTGTAAACCAAAAATAATTTTCATGGCTTATAGTATTTACATATTACGTGACAGAGTGTATTTTATGCATATAAAATTGATTATTGTGACTCATACCAATGGTTCCAATTTTAACAATTTTTTAAACCTTTACTTTGTTAGTATAAAAATTATTTTGGATAGTGATAGAAAAATTTTAGTGGTGGCTCAGAGTCACCATTCGAGTGCAACGGGTCAACTATTAAACCGACGCTGACAATAGAGAATACGACACGGAATTCCTACCAAGATATTTCACTATAAAAATGTCCTAAAAAAGTGCTGCTCACGATGCAGAATGCAGCGAAGCACCTCGTTCGCAAAAGTTAACGTCCCTGCGAGAATATTGCATCTTTTCTTTATTGGATATCGGGAATTTGTATTCGTTGCCTCAGATAATAAATCCCCCGGCGTCCGTCGTTCCCATTAAAACCGTAATTGTTCCTTTGCGTTAATTTTTGAGAACAGTTTTACGGAAGCGTTAAATTACTTCCCGGGGCGATTGTATCTCATATTAATCCGACGCCGCCGCAAAAAGAAATACCAGGTGCGCGGGAATTAGCCGAAAAATAAGCAACCGTGGAAAATTGAATGGACGGAAGGAAAACGCTGATGGGTGTATAAATATTTACGTTACGTGTCGCTCGATAACGTTCGTTATCGGTCGTCTTTGAACCGTGAAGCGAGTCGCGCGCCGGATGTGATTTTACTTATACCGGGCACGAAGGAAATGACTGCTGCCGAAGGTGTGCGTGCCGGATTTCAAGAGATCGCACTGAAATAGACTTTCGCCTCGAACGCGCCGGCGGCGAGCCGCGAGCCGAATCTCGCGAGCGAAGCGGAACGCTTTTGATCCGCGCGATTTTCACGGTTCAAACACTCCGCGACTATTCTTGGTCAAAATTCCTCAGCGCGGGCCATAGGTTACGTTTCTTTTCCAATTTGGTTATTGAGATGTGCACAACATTTTTTGCAAACACTTTGCAAGTTTCGGAAAATGTTTTGTTTGAGTTCAATTTTAGCTGATCGTGCGGTTTGCTCATGGTAGTGACTAACACGTTTACGATCATTCTCACTGTGCACTGTGCCGTTCTTGCAATCATTTTTAATATGTTACTCACACCACGTGCACGGATATAGCCATGGACAAATATATCGTTGACACCTTCTAAAAGGGAATAACTTTTTTAAAATTGGGCCATTCAAGTTAAATTAGTTCTTTTTCAAATATTAGAATGATTTTTTTCACTGGGCTATAGTAATTAGATAAAATGGAGAAAAGAAAATATAAAATTACATTTTCTCAACTTTTCATCGGAGCATATAGTGATTATTTAAACAATACATTTTCTTGGTCTTGAAATCGATAAGCATTCTGACCATTTCGTATTGCAATTTTTGCGAACATTTATTAAAAACAAATAAATCGTTTAGTTTGATTACAGAAAAGTTATTTTATTTTAAAAGACCGTACAAAAAATAGTAATAGCCGAAATGAAATATTTTATGCACCGTATTCAGAAAGGGAAGACGATGTACCAGTGTAAACTTCATCGGTTCATCTCATCGTA
Organism: Augochlora pura; assembly: GCF_028453695.1. NCBI lineage: Eukaryota > Metazoa > Arthropoda > Insecta > Hymenoptera > Halictidae > Augochlora > Augochlora pura. The sequence continues at coordinate 14,220,611 of NC_135781.1, read as the reverse complement.
ACAACTATAACTAACGTCACACACGTGTGACGCAGGGCTGTGCAAAGAAATCGTTGTGTCATACGATGTGTTACTCGTGGTCGTAAACGTGTTGAAGGAATGTCAGTGGAATTTTTTCTTCATCGTTGTATCATATGCAGACACTGAAATTCCCAGCTATATCATGCATTATACCCATGATTAAAGGACGGATGCTTATGCAAATTTATATTCTTATGCATGTATGTACAGTTAGAGGCTGGAATTAAATGAAATTTTATACCCTTGATTAGACGTTTCAATTTTAAACGCATTTTATGAGCAATCAAGACAATAATGGCTTCCTAGTTTACTCAGTGGATTAACACGTTGACGCTTGCATTTCACAAAATAG
>NC_135781.1:14169684-14220138 GCF_028453695.1 Augochlora pura | reverse complement strand
GAAGGAGGAACAGCAACGCACCTATCAATCGCTATCGCTGCCGCGAGGAAGGTGAGCCGTGCTCGTTGTCACGCTGCCAGGACTTGACCTATCGCGTACTTCAACCCACTCACCTTGAAACGGTATCCTCAGACGCGAACCGTCGATTTGACGAAACTGCTTTTCAACGAGAGCTTCGGATTTGATACATTGGAATATAACTGAAATTTCCTATGGAAATGCAATAGAAAAGTGTGAAAGAAAATTCTTTCATCCGAGGATTCGGTCTTCGAAAAAATCTGGTTTAACCACCCATTCTGATCGAATTTAATTTCTAGAGAGGTACGATTGACCAGTTCGTGAAATGCGTCTGCTTAAAATATATCGCAAAGACACTACATACAGTTCCTGCATCATAATAATTTATATTTTTTGATTTGGTCGTTTTATTTCGTCTTGGCCTCCATATATTAAATGCATCATAATATTTACAAATGTATTTTAGTTTTCATTAAAAGTGCAATTTGAACAGCAGATCTTTGCGTACGCCATTTATTCTGACCGAGGACAATGCTCTACGATTTTCTCCTACACAAAATCCAAGAGTGATCAATATTCATTGAATTATTTCTTTTATATTCAACAACACATTTCCATGGAACCGTATTTTCAAACTTGATCCATCTCGTCGACATCTTGGATTGAAAGACTGAATTAAATCTTTCTTCGTTATTATCTCATATGGAATGTACGCATGATATTTGATCCGTTCGTTGACCTAATCGAGGGAAATTTCGAGCGGGGATGCTAGTGGAATCGAGGCCCGAAACTTTGATACGGAAAAACCCATGGTTCCGGCCAGATGTTGCTCCTACGCACGAGGAACTGGAATTTTAATAAAGCCGCGGCTTTCGGCGTCCGAATCCCTTCTCATAAATGTCGCCGCTGAACATTATAATTTGCGCGGTATCTGGGCTTTTTAATCTCGGTGCACGCTTCTCCTGTGTGAACGCGCGTGCTTACACCTTCACGCGGTATTTCATTATTGCGCAATGTCGGCGTGGCGTTCCAATTGCAATACCGAGTGCACCATCCGCGCATAATTTCGAGTGCTACTAGAATAAGATTAAGCGCAGCGTTCGTCAAAACAGGGAAGTAGCAAAGATCTTAAGATCCTTGAACGGATACATAGTACACTGGAGGTAATACCTTCACCTCACTACTCGAGTATTAATAAGGGATTCGGATAGAACAAAAATAACAGAATATCTCACGAGGCACTCGAGTAGCATGATATCTCATGAGCAAGGTATTATAGCTGGTTATAGGAACTATTATTATTTTAAAGCTAATTACACATATAATTGAAGACCATGGGATTCCAAGGAAACTGTTTTCCAGGTAAAACTAGACAGAGCGTGAATTTATATACAACGTAAACTTCTAATAATATATTATTATTAATAATATATTATCTAAACTAATAATATATTTTATGATTTATTATATGAAATGATAAGATTTAATAAATTAATTATTGTGGATACATTTTTTAAATACATCAGACAACCTTAGAGTGATAAAATATAGTAATAATAGTAATGATAAGAAATGTCAAAACAACTAATTATTACATAATTGACCATTTAGTTCTTGAGAAAGTGAAGGACTTCGTTTAAACATTATCTCAATTTTTTCATTTTAAAAATCTCAGAATTGATAAGCATGGATTCTAAATTCTGTGAAAGAGAAAGTTTTCTACTGTTAAATTCTTTGAATAGATGTATTCGTTAAGGCGAGTCTCATGGACGTCTTATAAGTCATAGATCTAATACATACAAGTAACAGTAAAGAGAACCGGGATCCAATGTTGTGCACATGATTTCCGAAACGATCCCATGAATCGTTGTCATAACCTGTAACAACGTTCGTTAACCTTTTCGCCTTACGTCGCCGATCCATAATAATTCGGGTGAGCCATAAACAAACATTTCTAGTTCTCTGAACTATTCGAAATTTCACCTATAACTTCTTCGCGAATGCATAAACTCCGCTCTTTAATATTCGCCACCCTCGCTTTGGCACGAAGTAATGGCTATCATTTCACGACTCATTAAAAATCTAGCCCGCGAACCAGCATTGGATCGTAGCCCGCGCGAGAAGCGTTGAGTCGCGAGACAACTGACCGCTAGCGTATCATTCAACACTCGGAATTCGCAGTCGCAGAACAACGTTTTGCCGGCGACTGTACCGGAAAAAGTCCCGTGGCAAAAAGATCTACAGGGTCTCGGCTGGCCGTGGGCCTCGAGGGACCGGAGGGTGTTTAGTCGCCCAGAGAGACAAAGGGAAATAAGACGAAGAGCCTAAGAAGGAAGGCAAAAAAGAAGGCAAAAGGAAAGAGACAATAAGAAGATGAGAAGCTCCGGAGCTAGAAAGCGGTGTAGAAGTCGGCGAGGAGGGGTGGGGGGGATGTTGTGGAACCACGGGTCCGACAGAAAGAAAAGAGTCGAAGTCGAACGGGTGGAAAAAGAAGGGAATAATACGAGAGAAAGAGAAATTTGTTTCAAGAGCGCAACTCTAACAACCTTTTGTACCGGTATCTTCAGTTTCTTGGCGCGCTGGCGGCATTCCCTATCTATATCCAAGTCTATAAGACCGATAATGCAGCCTAGTTTGCTCTATGCCAGCGGCGCGGATCGTTACTGTGCTTGATAATCTACAATGTTCACGATAAAAGTTACAAAACACCGTGCCACTCCGTAAACCGGAAATAACTTTTCCATTTGTCTCGTCGTCCACGAGGTGCAACCAGCATGTCGAGTGTAACAGAGTATAGTTATACCGAACCTGGGAATAAGGACCTCGAGCATTTCGTATTTCAAAACGAGAAATGAATTTAGACCTTCGGCAAGTGTCAAAGTCCTGGGAAGATACTTAACACTGTCGGCTTTAAACCCAAGACTTCCGCTGCAGTTTCGAACTCAAGAAAGCCAATAGAGACCACTTCGGATTCAAGAGACCCATCGCGAATCAAGCCAAACTTAAGAAAGATAGCATAGACCACCTCTGATGCAAAAGACGTGTAGGGCAGTAGTTTGTGCGGAATTTTGCGACTTTGAGATTGCATGCTTGTCTAGCTCGATTCGAAACGGCGTGTAAAAGCCCTGTCGCGTGCAAGACAGTTTGCATCGCTAAGAAGATACGTGTTCAATTTGAAGTAAGCATCTTCCATCTGAAGTAATACTTTCAAGAATTCATTTCGTCCTCACCGAAACTTCTAATGTGTTACTGTTCGAGAAAACTTGACTGTCTACGTTTCCAATTGAATCTATTAGATCGTCTTGTTTAAGTTTGACGGTCCACGTTTTCAGTTAAATCTATCAGATGCCGCTGTTGAGTTTGACGGTCTTCGTCTTGAATGGAATCTACTAGATGATGTTGTTTGGGATTAACGGTTTTGAATTAAATTTATTAGATGGCGATATTTACGTTTTTGTTCTTAGGTACTCAAAATCGATTTTCCCTCGAAAGAATTGATTTTTGTACTAACGTTGATTAGACGTTATTTTCTCCTCTCGGTGAGTACTATAACACCGTAACAGTCTATATAGGAAATTATGTAATTTCTGTAGTGTATTGCAAAATAAGTATTAACTATAGGAAAAATACCTAAATATATATTATGTATACCACATTATAGAAGTATATAAATATATAAAATATAGATTCAACTAAATGACATTAAACAGATTGTATAAAGCAAATGGATTAAACAAAATTTCTTTTATAATAAAATCTACTAAATAGTGCTGCTTAAAATTAATACTACACATTTGGAGTTGATCTATTAGATTATTTAATCACCTATTAGATGACGTCATTAATGAGTTAGAGTCAGTTTGTCACTTGATGCCACCTGTCGTTTGTTTATGTTGCTATGAAAATATACGATAAGATAATAGCTATAATAATGGTAATAATAATAATAACAATGATAATAATAATAATAATAAAATTTTAATTCAAAATGTTTATATCCATAATCCGTTTGAACTCGAACACGGGGTTGTTGCATGTGAACATTTAACCGCTGGTGTTGCGAATTTCAGTTAGGAGACCTTCAATTTAAGTTAAATCTATTAAATTCTATGTTTTAGTTCGAACATTCGATCGAATAAGATTGAGGAAATCGATTTATGATATCCGGGGCAAAACCGACTCGAGTTTGGCGTTAAAACCATAACGGCTGGCGACCGCAGAGGATTTGGTCGCCACTTGTTGAGTAATCTTCTTAGTTTGACAGATGAAAAGCCAAAGGAGCAAGACGAAGGCGCGCGATGAAGCAGGGGAAACGAGAAGGCGAAGAAAACGGGAGGGAAGAGCGAGGGCCCCGGGATCTCGAATACCAACTGGATAACATCGGATGAGTAGCGATCTCTCACGTGTCCTCCCGTGTGTTCTGTACATTCGTCGAGGAAAATTTCCATTCCATCTGGTTTACGCGTTTCTTACTCCTTAGGCGAACGATTCTTCTTCGGCCTGGTTCTTCCGCTAGCGCATTCCTGACCGTCCACATAAATTTCTGACCTGCGGTTCATGAAAGCGTCCAAAAATATCTGCCGCCCACGTAGTCACCCGCAACTTTGCTAAAGCCGCATGATGGCTGTGGCTGGCAAGAGACTACGGGGCCGAGACCGCAACAGAATTTCATGCCGGATTATATGTAAATACAGTGTCGCCGGACCCCTTACATTCTCGAAAAATGATGATCCCAGAAGACACGTGTCCGTCTTCGCGGTAATTCTTCCCTTTCAATTATTTCTGCGCTTTATTTTCAAACAACCTGCTCGTATACATCAATTACATATTTGCTCATCCTTCATTAAATTAACCGTCAAGGTTCGATTAACAATACTAATCTATAGACTACAATGTTACTTTCTAATCACATACTAAATCTGGTTTTGAAATCGAAATTTCATGTTTATCTACAACGTGAAGAAACAATCTTCTTTCCTAGTTACTTGTGCATAGAAATGTTGTATAATAAATTCTTTATTTTCTTCATTGTGAACGCAACGTTATTTTCACGACTCGAAGTTAATTTATACGGTGTTACTAAGTCACTAAAAGTAAGTGGCAGGTTTATAAAAATTGCGGGAGCGAACCCATTTAGATTTTGCAAAATTTCTATGATAAGACGTGCTGGAATAGAGAAACTCACGAAAGCATCGCGGTAATGCCAGTAATTATAAAATAGAAATGTTATGTTGAAACACCTTCTAATTTTTCGAATTGAATCACGCAATCGAAACTATACGTACTCCTAACTAACATGAAACTACACGTAACGTTGTCCAATATTATTTACTTTCAAGAGAACGAGATATTTGTTTCGGTGAGCGGAATCGCTGAATTACGTCGAGAGTTTCGTAAGGAACCGCGGGCAAAAATCGTAGATCGCATACCGTCGAACGGGTATGCATCAACCATGAACGACTTCGTCGTGCAACGATACCCGACACCGATCTTGTTACTCGGATTTTTTTGTTCTCAGTCGATCACATGTCGATCGACTTTCTCACAGGACACGTTTCTCCGAGCCAGAACGGAAAGAGAAATCGCGATTGTGATCTTATTTATAAAGACGTTTAGCGGCAAAGATTTGTCGACGGTTAACCTTCGATACCGTTCACCTCAGCGTGTCTCTCCGAGTCTCTTAAATATGTTGGAATAGGCTGCGCACGTGCTGGCGCACAGTAAGCCGCGACATTATAAGCATTGTGTATTCAGACGTTGAATAACATCGTGACCCGGAGTATTTACCGCTAAAAATAAATAACGCCAGGTTATTTTCAAACGCGCGCGTCTTCTCTTAACATGTATTATGAAGCGTGTGTATAATTACGTAAACGCGCTGTCACGAGCTTGAATTTAAGTAGACGGAACAAGAGATGCACGATAGGAATCATACGATCATTAAATTACACACTTCAACCGTCTTTTACTGAAACTGGATGACAGATTCTTCATTCTGAGAGGCGTACAATTTAGTGCCGCGATGTTCAGGCGTCAGCATGGAATGAACGAGATGCTATTAGAGCAACTATGTCTATGAACCTGCGTCTATGAATATCTATTTGCTCATTTCGATCGGTATATACGACTATTCGAGCAACAATCTTATAACAGGGCGCCCACGCACCAGGCTTCATGTATTTATGCGATCATGTGCAGAACGATCGAAACGGCGTCGTAACAAAGCTTAACGCATCGAAATGAATAAATTTCTTCGAAACAATTACTGAAATGTATTTTACATTAAAATTAGAGACTTGTCGTCATTAAATTGATATCGCACTTGAGAAATTTCATACCCGTTGTATTATAGACTTTGAAGACTAAAATTATTCCGACGACTCTATATTAAGATCGAAGGCTCCATTTTGCTTAATATAAATTTCCAATAGATACAAATTTCAGAAAATACATTATACGTTATAAATAGCTTCAGATGATACTAAATGAAAAAGTAATGCGCAAACTACCAATCCATATTGAATTAATATAATTGGAAATATAATTGCGGCATTTCTAAAACCAGTATCGCTTGTACTCAAATGCGGATTATGCATTTGCAACAAAAATGTGTCGAGGACATACGAAACTCTGAAAGTATCACAAGAATTTAAGCCCCGTGCTGAATTTCACTTGCAAGTAACTCAAACAAATTTGACTGCATTGCACAATGATATCTTTATTAATCGCTATATGTACTGTACACAAGATCGTCAAAATTCACGGTGCACTTCCGCTAAATGAAAATGAAAAATTTGCAAAGAAAGTAACCATTTCCATTTCACCCACACCTGCCACCATGCGACCCCATTAAACCTCGAACTGATTCACAGCGGGTCGAAGAGCGCCGCATTAGCCACGGCGCGTGTACCTTTCAGCGAAATTTATAATCCGGCGACGGCGTTGATCGGGCCCACGAATACTCCGATATTCACGGTAAATTATCCTTGTTGCACAGGTCTCGTGCGTCGGGTCCCGGAGTTCGCCATTGCTGCGGCTGTCGACGACAAACCGATGTCACGTGTTCGTTTGATCGGCCACGCAACGACGAATCGGTCCGCGTGCAGTTTTCGAGGAATCCGAGGGTGGTGCAGGGGTGGCGAAGCAATGGGCAGCCATGCGTACGCGATCCGCCGTTGCAGGGCGCCCTGCACTCGTCATATGCATTATTTCGCGATGGTTTATGCGACCGCGATACGCCGCGCCGCTGCTCGCCTCTGTTTATTCTTTCCCCCCTCGGCTCCGGCTCCGGCTCCGGCCCCGGCTCCGGCTCGCCCGCGATTTTCAGTCTTCGTTCAACTAGTCCCGTTCCGCGAACCCAAAGAGAGAAACAGAGAGAGTGCGAGAGTGCGAGAGTGCGAGAGAACGGCACAGAGCGAGAGAGAACACGGTGGGAACGTCGACTCGGAACCGGCAGAGGGGAACGGGGAAGTTAAGCGCATGTGTAAGCGACGTGTTAATGACATTACGTAATACTGAGCAAGCCAATCAATATGGCAGACGCTGCGTGTGCACTCGGTGCACCATCGCGTCCCCCCGGCGTTATTACATCGGCTGGTCGTCGCCTCCTGCCGCGAGGAGTTCCTGCATAGGCGGGAGGAATAAAAAGGCCGGCGTTTATCAATTACCGGCCGGTAACTCGTGCTTCTGCTCCGGAACGTGACTTTCTGATTCTGACGTTCGTTTTCGGTTCCTCGATGCCTGTCTCGCAAATTTGTCCTGGTGTCATTCTTTTTCCGCTGTTAGACTAGCTTGCATCTTCTTCAATTTCGGTCGATTTCTAATTCACGGTCTCGCGACACGAAAATACACCTAAGTACTGCTAAATAGGATTCATTTGTGCCGAAAACTGTTAGCACTCTTTTTGGTATAGTAGGATTTATAACCAGTGGAATGCTATACAATTATTTGGTAAGGTTCATTGTAAAATTGTAAACTTGAACAAATGTATTTATTTTTCTACCGTAAATAAAAACTTTGTTTAGGAGAAATTTCCATGACGTTTAGAAGACGTCCGTAAGACTCCCGTAAGATGTCTTCGTGTTATCTGAGTGTGCTATAAATGCTAGTAGAAAATTTTAGCTGTAGATATTTATTTATAGATAAGTTTAGATAAGTTATAGCTAAGTTATATGTAGCTGTAGTTGTAAATAAGTTATAGATAAGTTTAGCTATAGATATTATGCATTTATAACAGAAAGGAATGGAATAAGATAAATATGAATACACTGTGATGAACCTAATAAACATAGAATAGTGGAGATTATTACTGTGAGATGACCAATTGCTTTTTGTTCGTTTTCGTACATATAACTTTATATTTATCAAATTAGATATATTTTGTAATAAAAATAAATAAAGTGAAATTCTTTTACAAAATTCTTTGAAAAAGATTGATTACTACTTATTCGATACATATAGAGCTAATTACGCCCCTAATGTAACCGACTCATTTTCATTTAATTTATATTTCCATAGAGATGACTCACATTAGTTTTATTCTACATCAAGATAATAAAATTCAATCAATTAAACATCAAATGGATGAATACAACATTGAAACAGCAATCGTTGATACAGCTCTGTCCTTTTTATCGGAATGCATCGCATAAAATCTTTTTGCTGCCCTTATCATCGAGTAATCGGCTGACAGCAGGTACACAGATTGCGTATCTCGATCATTAATTAAAGCATCGAGTATGCATAAGCCGCTGCTTGGGTGGTTCGAAACAATTTCACTATTTCGCAATTACCGGCCCCGCCGTGCAGCCCAGGTGTAATAGAGTGGCAATTACAGGATGAACATGAACTACCAATTCAGTAATGGCGCGTTTATATTTTGTCTGGCGGAGGGCAGAGGGTCTCGATTTACTTCGAGTCTTTCGAAGCGCTAGATCTGCTCTACATTTAATACTGCCGAAGAGTCAACGCAATAGTCGCAGCTCTCTCGAAAATTCAGATCAAAGCTACAGTGAAAAATCTACATATTTCGTGCACCGATAGCGTCTATATTCGGTCTATCGATTTTCCATTGGACGTTTATAACCAACTTGTGGCACGAATTCTATATCGCAGCCAATGCTAAATATTTGGAGATTAGAACGTTTTTAAGAATCTCCTATAGGGGCAGTAAATATACTGAAGTTAATTGCAGCTGTAAAAAATTAAAATACACTCTTTTCTTATTTTATCTTTTAACATACTCAGTAAGTATTAATAAATCAATGATATTTAAAGTAAATGGCTCACAGATGTTTTGCAAAACATGCAAAAAGTAATCTGATTAATAATTAACGATCATGACTAACGTGAAATCATGTTCACAATGCATGATATTACAATTAATCGATTCGTAATTTAAAAACGATTAAAGACAGCATGATTACTTTTCGTAATCGATTACAAAAATAATTACAAAATAATCGCTAACTACTCAACTCTGGCTACAACTTCGTAAATTTCGCGAATTCAAATAAACTTCGCTGCAGCTATATTTTTGACTGCACATAATATAAGAAAATAAGGAAACAAGAAAAGCCGATTTTTTCAAACTTCCAAACCAAAATGCTCCCTTCTGTTTAATAAATTCAACTTCGTTTTTGTTCAAGAATGCAGTAACATAGCTTCTAAATGAAAAAAAGACAGCTGTTTAAAATATTCTCGTTCTGGACGATCGTTGTGCTCAAAGTGCATCGATTGTTTTCCGATTGATTAGTCGGCGCAGGATTTAGGATAGCGATCAGTAGGTAAGGCATTGACGCGGCGAATCTGTTGCGGTCGGCCCGCATCCGCCAAGGAAGCAGAGAAATAATTGCAAACGAGGCATGTCCGGCATCCGTGGAGGAGAGTGACATTCGTGGCAGGAAGCGGCAGCATGCACCGGTGGACGAGCATCGGCCAGGACGAAGCGCGTCGCGTCGCATCCCGTCGCATCGCGTTGCATCGCGTTGCATCGCGTCGTGGAACCAGCGTGTTTACGTTTACATCGGTGCGTGATCGATCGTCGCGTGTTCGCCGGTCTCTGTCGGCTGCAGTTGCGTTGTTTCCTCGATGCGCTGCGTGGGATTGTGTGCCCGGTCACGTGTTACGGCTTACGCACATGTCTGTCACGCGAAATCGCGAGCGAAAGAGGCCGCGCGCCAGTCGATCGGGCCTCGTTTGAATGCGACGCGATCATCTACGCGAGCTCGATCAGCTGATAGCGGCGCGGCAGCGGTACCTTTAATATTAGCTTTCGCGAAGATTGATTGCGATCTGCTCGACTGCCGGGCAAATGGGAAATTCGCCTTTTGCGGACGCAAATTTTTAATAGCGATTAAAACTAATTAAGGCGGGCGCTTTAACCACTTGTCAGTTCTGAAATGAAATTCTGTTCTGCTGTTATCAATGATGTAGCATCGAATCGTTGACGTACCATTAATTTCACAGTTCCAATGATTCGAAGTTGTTCGATCATAAGAATATCTCGAATAGAAAAGAAAATTTATTTCCATTTATTTGCATGCAAGCTATTGATAGCAAGATATTATTCCGGTTTAAAAGAACAAAGTGATTAGTCAAAAATGCTATCTATTTTTTATGTTGCCGTTTGTAAAAGCATAAGAAAGGATGTTTGTATGAATTTTAAATAAACATATTGGTGACAATATCTGCCGATAATAAACACTATATATAGCCTTAGAAACAATACATAACGGAGACATATTTGTGTGTCAGTAGGTTAATACTAGTATGTATGAAGAAGAAATATTCTTACGGAAATTATGGTACAGAAAATTCTAACTATTATATCTATAAAGAAATTATTTTTTATCGTAAATGATTGGTAGGAGCAATTTTCTGTTCTCTTGTAACACATGTAATTCAATGATAAATTCAATGCTGGTAATTCTTCTGCCGGTTGTTTTCGAATGCGAGAAGCACGTCAAAAAGTTTTGCTTCGTCGGAACTGTGCAAAAGTGATATTGATTTTCTTTCGCACCTTGCCCGCAGACTCGACGCGCTAAACAGATATTGTGTCGTCATTATGTCAGGGTGTCATGTCTCAACCCACGCAGAGCTTGTCCAATGATATATTTGCAAACAAACTGTACGAGTCTCTTTTTTTTTCGCTTATCGATCCAGATAGTTGTCGCTAATCGTATTCACGTCAATTCGTACAGATATATTCGCCTCTGTGACAGGCGTTCCTTCGTGATCTGATAAATAGCTGAATATCTAAACTGTACCGGAGTGACTGCTCGTGAAAACAAATGAATGACAATTACGTTCGAGACATATTCGTAAAAGTGTTTACGCGCGAGTGAAGAAATTCATTTTACTTTGAAATTGCTGATCGCAATTGTAAGCAGAAAGGCGACTCAATTTTCATGAAAACTGATAAGATAGTAACGTGTATTACAAATGTAAATTATCACCTTGCACAAGAATAGCATCAGCTGCGAAAAGCCGTGCTGAAAAAAGAAGCACGTACAGAAAGAGGATCGCGCGCATTTTAGATCTTCCTTTGCTTGATAGTTGCCATGACTCACGCCTCGATTAAGCGTTCACAATAACGAGTAATAAATTACGCGAAACGGACGTTAATGAATTAAAAAATTCCAGCGTAATTATCGGGGGGGACAACTACCACCAACACAATTCAAATGCAAGTCGACTACGCGCGCTTGAGAAAATACGTCGATTTAGTTGACCCGTGCATTTTAAAATCGCTTCATTATTTTTGGATTTTCCTCGAGCAATCGTTGAAATTCGTGGGAAAAACTCGTAGATGGATTAGTCCACAGACTTCTTAACGCAATCAGATCTTTGCGCGTCTGTGCGCAAATTTTTAAAACACGAGGAACGTATCTCTCAGGAAACGTTAATAATATTTTTATCCCAACAAATACTCCTATTAACTTGTTTTACTTTGTCAAGGTAAAGGCATAATTGAGATTTCTAGTAATCTACCTGTTAAATATGAATGTTATTTCGTTCTGTCGTCATTATTTAACATTAAACCTACCGGCCGTAAAAGTAACCGACATTTGATATTTTACAAGGATAATAATACAGTTGCAATTTTTATTACAATGACCACATGATCTCAAATATTTATACAATTACTTCTTTTGAACTCTTTAACACCAAGAATTTTAAAATAGAGATTATCAATCGTCGTGATAGGTTTACTGTTAACAATGTCTCAGATTTGTTATGAAGATTCAGAATACAATATACAATGAATATAAATTTTGTTTGAAAACGTTCAAAACATTTTAACACTGAAGAAAATGGTACAACAAAAAACTAACACGTAAAAAAAAAACACGTAAACTAAAACTTTCGTGTAGATTCGCGGAGTACATGAATCGCGTGTAGAAAATCACGTCGATTAGACTGCAATAAAGGTATTACGTAAGGATTGTGTGTATTTTGAACGATAGCACATCTTGCAAGATCTACGCACATGCGACGGTCAAGTAGCCTGCGGTCGACTTTGCAACCGGTCCGCGTCGAGAAAAGCAGTTTTCCTTTAGGAAAACAGCGGTTACAATGTGACCAGTTGTTCCTTAATGAGATCAGGACAATCGGTCACGATTCGCGGATGCATTTAAGCCCGCCTTTAGCCGGACACTTGTCGATTCAGCTCACGTTCATTCCCTTTTCTTGAACTTCCGTCGATTCTTCCATTCTGCCGCAAAATAATTGCAGACAAAGGATCGCGCGTCGCCGCATTTACCTGGTTCAAGAACATCGTTCGATTTCTACGGGATAGAAGAAGACGGAAACTCGGAAAGAGATGGAGTGTTTAACTTAAGGAAAGAGAGATACTGAAACGAAGAAGACAAGACAGATAGAGAGGAGGGGAGAGGTGGCAAGGTGTAGAAACTTGAGAGAGAGAGAGAGAGAGACCGAGATAAAACAAGAGAGAGAAAGAGTGAGAGAGAGAGAGACCGAGATAAAACAAGAGAGAGAAAGAGTGAGAGAGAGAGAAAGAGAGAGAGAGAGAAGTAGTGCAGCTATTGCACGGGAATCTGGTCTCGCGTGTGTGCGTGATCGATCGTCGCGTGTCGGCCATCACAACGTTGCATTGCGCTGCGTGCGCAGTCACGTGTCGCGTCATGAAGAGAAAATGACTACGTCATGAAAAAGTTTCAAGGATCGCGTGGATCTGCGACCGCGTCGCGTAGCGTCGCGCACAACGACGCGCGACGCGGCTGCGTTCCCTTTAAAACGTACAATGGAAATGTGCGCGCATTGTCCCGATCTCATTTTATGGCGCACCGATCCTCCGCGATATTCTTTTCATCTTTTAAACAATTTCCATGGAAAATCGGCGAGCATTCAATTCGCCAATGCGCCCCGTACATTGACCGCGAGCTGAACGCGCGTAGTCGAGCGTGTTCCATCGACAATTACCGTTTCTTCCTTGCTGCGTGTAATCAGAGTCATCTGACGAATGGAAATTCTATTAAGAACAGCAGGAAATCATCGTTGTGTCATTGCGATTGCAGGGGACGCGTCAAAATTGTGATTTTGCTATCTTTAATTTGTTGTGACTCGCAACAACGTGAAGCGATTTCGATTTTATTTTCAATATAATTTTTAATATTCATTAATTATTGAAATCTACAAAATGCAGTTCTTAAATTTTCGTTATAGACTTAGATGACAATACGAGAAAACATTGTTCAAATTTTTCATTATGCTAACAGATTATAATTTTCGTAGATAATTTTTTAGCCATTGTGTAGTAAACTTTATGTTGAAATATGTAGAGCGCTTGGCCCGATTATGAAAAAGTTATTCCGTTTTAAAAGGCGTACGAATATTTTCGCTGAATATTTACAGAAGCTAAGTAAAATTATTTAGAACGGGAAAATGCTACAGCTGTTGATATACGTGTACGTGTATCTAGGTTATTGTGCGAGATGTATTTGTACGAGATGGAAAATAAAATGTATGCACCGCTGACGCCTCTAAAAGTTAAATGCGCGGTGAAAAGGTTAATATAGCTGTGAGATAAATCGTAGTGCGGGGAATTTAACTTGAATTCGATAGAATTTTCAATAAATCGCGGAATTCTTATTTCTGTTTCACGCGAGCTGCTTGTACCGCGATGCGCGTATGACGGATTCCAATCGTAAATATAATTCAGTGGAAGCATTCAGACATCTACGGTATTTTTTCTCGTATTAAACGCTGTATCACGTTACGTGTATCCTCGTTCGAAACGGCTCTTATTTTTACACATTTCATCTCGGAGCGGAATATCGAAGAGAATTCGTTCGAGTTCACTGCGGGACTTGTTCGAGACAAGGACGGCCGAGAACGACGCGATAGATCGATACTGTCAAATTGCCATCGCATGCAACATTGTGTACCAGAACGTCATAAAGTTCAAGGGTGAGCCGTGCCGGTTCGGAAAAGAAGAATTCAATTACACGGTCGAATGAAGATGTTTCATTCGCGTAGCATGCATCAGCGAACGGGTAAAAAGCTCCGAAGCGCAGGAGGTGTAAATCGCGCGAATTCACCCTATAACTGATCGTCTCTCATCACATAGTCGTGCACTGCCTCGAGATTGCATTTGCATCCACGCCCGTTTAACGAGATTCCATCTGCATATGCATCCAAAGACAAACTGCGTTAAACTGCATTCTGTCGCGTCCGTAGATTGGAATTACGCGATTACATTCCCCGAGACTTTTTCCTCGGCGCACGCTCCTTTTGGGACTCGTAAACACCAGTTCATTGGCTTCGCCGACTCTCGAAACATTACCTCCTCGGTTGAACAGTGTGTTTTTTAAGATACTGCGACAAAACGACAGAATACCTAATTATTGAAGCGGAATGATTTATATAAATTTTTCTCGAAATTTGCAGTGCTTGTTAATCTTGTCGATTATACTCTGGATTTCGTCAAGATATATGCATATGTAGTTTTATTCGATTGCAATGTTAAACTTAACGATAAAGTCAATTTTCAGACACTTTCGACTTTCAACTGATTCATTTAAAAGATTGGAAAATGCTCGACAAAGCTCGATGATCGTCTATTGGTTCGCTTTTAATCATTGACGTGTTGACCACAGCTTTAAACGACACTCTTCCATCTACTACACAACATTTTACGTTCAATATCACGACAAATTGTTGGGGTTTTTAATTAAAAAGCTTTCCCCACAATCAGACCTTTCAATCCTCCGATATGAAACGTTGTTAATTGGTCAGATCTTGATTCCATGAAAAGAGGGAAAGCAATCTTCTCTAATAATATCGAAATTAACTGCATTGTTATTTTCAAATTTAAGGAGCAAATATCTTTAAAACAAAATCCACTTTATTTATATATATTTATAATATCTTAGTCTCATATAAAATTTTATTCCTCGTGTGCTTGTGTAAATAATATTTTCAATGTACACTTTGATACACCCCAATCAAAGAGTGGTGTAAAATCTAAAATAAATAAAAACGTAAAAAGTATATACATATATGGCTACCGAGTTTTAAGAGTGTGAGAAAATCGAATGGACGATATCGACCAACCAGAAACGTACAAAGAGGCCTACTTTTAACGTCCGAGCTCGCGGATGACAATTATAGAGAAATCGCTTAATTATTAACGAACCAGACAGGTTTCTATATCGAGCAAAGACACGCTAGTCACGAAATGTTTCGAGCCCGGCTCGGTTCCGTTTCGTCTAAAGTTTATACACTAGGTGTCCGTTGAGAGCATCTCGGTTCAGGTAACCGAACACTACTTCGAGCCGCGTCGCGTCTTCTTCGACGTGGGGGGTAAGTGCGCCACCGATGGAACGTAACGTAATAGTAGCGCAAATATTCCTCGTCTGGCCGTGTTGTCACCGTTACACGACCGGAGGGGTCACCAGCCATCGTCTTGCTGCCTACCATACAGAGATATTGCTGCCCTTAGGGAGGCTTCCTCAAACACCCGTCTGTCTGTTCCAGCCGCCTCCTACACGTGGGGCTGCTAAATCCCACGACCCCAGGATCGATATATCGGGCCGCCACGAGTGCGTGAAGTCACTCTCGAACTTTCCAACGGTCTGCTCTGCGATCTACATCGCTTCACTTTCGCCCTTCGACCCCCGAAAACACCCAATTCCTTTCCCCCTATCTTTAATAAGAAATTGTAACGTACGAGACATTTAAAAAATTCTCTTGCCGAGTCTACAGAACAGTAAACCTAAGCTTTCGAAAGTACGTTATTGTAGAAGAATTGGCGCGAAAGTAATGGTAAAAATATTAGCAATGAAAAATTATTTTTTGGTAAACGTAAAATAAATGAATTGTAATAGTTTCACCATTAATAATGCCCTCTAGAAATTTGTCTGGATAATTAGCAATCTATCGGTGATTAAAGTATGAAGATCTATCTGCATAGAAGATCTTCTAAATAATTAACGAACGAGTTTTATAATTGATCAAATTTATTGATTTTATCAATGGTTAAGGTATGAAGATTCTGCTATTATCTATTCTCGAGGCTTATTTTTATCGGCACGGCTACCGGCGAAATGGCAGTCGCGACGACTGTACTCTCCAATTATAATTTAGCGAAACACTCGAAGCCGAATTAAGTCCCGCCTGTTGAAGTATTATTAAAATAACTGTCTTATCTGGGATTTTTTACGTTTTAACATTTTGTCCGATATGACTAATACTCCTAGCGATAGTCGGTGAAGATCAAAGGATGTGTGTTTTACTAGATATCTCGTCGTGGGCACGAGAACCACGAAACATTACTATCTCCAGTGTATGTAAATGGTACAACTGGTAAATTTTTTATGGTCACCTATTTGAAGCGAACAATCTAGAGGAGAACATTTTTTTCTTGAATAAATTATGAGTATCATACAATCAGGAATATCATGGTTAGGAGAAACAGTTTCCAAGGTATCCGAGAAGGGGGTTGAACAGGAGTCGCTGGTTGAAATAAAATACTAAATGGAAAGCCTCGTATCCCTGCACGAAGCGATACTACGAATTCCTTCGTCTGATTCCGCCGCGCTCTTAGTTCTCCCTCGAATGTTATCGGCATTAAAGTACACAGGTTACGAACATTCTGCAATAGGTGCATCCCCTGGTAGGGTTACGCCAAACCGTTCTCGATGTAGTCTACTTGGTTCTAATACGTTTCAGCACTTTACCCATAGTGGGTCATGATACTATGTAAATGCACATCCGAATACTTGTATTCGAATTTCTTAGAAAGTGGAACGCGCCTGTTATAGTCAGCCCCGGTACGCAATACCCTAATTGTCGGCAACGTAACACGTATTGGAATTCTCTTGAAGATTCAGCCGTGTAGTAATATCTTACACAATCTTCTTATCAGCACTATTTTCATAGTACCGAAGATAGAATTTAATTTTTAAATGCATGTACAGTTTAATCGATGTATTTCATATTTTATTATTTGTTACATACACAGTGCCCGCATAAGTATTCGTGTAACTTTAACGGAATAACTTTTTTAAAACTGGACTCGTTGACTTAAATTTTCTTTAGATGATAAAAGGACTATTATACAATGACTATACTGCTTTTTAAAAATTTTGCTATTACTTGAAACGATTAATAGAAATAAAAAAAACTCACTGAAAGATGCAAGCTACGTTGAAACATATTAAATCGTGACATACGTTTATAATATGCTCCTTTTGTCATTCCAAATAACAGCAAAATTTAAACTAAATATTTCAGTCATTGACTAGTACACTAGTTCCTCTATCATTTAAAAAATACACAAATCATTTAGACTAATTTAAAAAATTTATTGTGTTTTAAAAAGAGTACGAACACTGTTGTGGGCCATTTTAAGCATGGCTTTAGCCTGATATTGAAGAAAAATCTCATATTTATTGCCCTTTAATATAGTAGCGTATCCCTTAAAAGATGTTATTGTTTGATATCCTTCCTTCCTTTTATTTAAAGAACTACTCATAGGATAGGATGACCGCATTTTTAAAAGCGGTCATCCTATATGCAAGCTCTAAAATGTAAATTACAAGAATCATCGTTAAAATTATTATTTATCCATTTCTCAATAAATTTTGTAGTAAAATAACCCATCCATAAAATCGTTTCAATCACAAAGCACAATACAAATTTTAATATATCGATTGAAATAATGGAAACACATTTTAAAGCGTTCAGGTCGACAGCAGATATGTAAATCCGTAGTTGCCTTGCGTACGGCAAGGTGTTAAACAAAACGAACTAAAAACGAAGAGATATCAAGACACTCTGGTCGGACACCTGTGCAAGGGTTCAGACATGGAATTAGGGTAATTTACGCGTGTAATGATAGCGACCGTCGACGCGTGGCCGAAATGGTCAATGTTTATCGTCGTAGTTATTAAGCTACCCTATAGGTAGTTGAAGTTGGCTTGGAAACAACATCTCGTGGGGATCCGGCGTCAGATACGCAAGAGATTCCGCTGCGGCGGGTCGTGTACTGAATTGTATTTGGTATATAACCTCGTTGGTGGAGGGATTGAAGGGGACAGGAGGTCTTTAGGGGTGCCGGAAGAGGGGGTTGGAGGCTTATTCGAGCAAGACGACAGAGAGGAGAGCAGATCCTAGGAACGCGAGGCTCGTAGTCGGGCGACAACGAGGACGTAAATCAGACGAAACTGCACCGTAGAATTAAGGGACTCTCCGGTCTTGTGTTCTTAATGAATGTAGCGCTGCCTCTAATTAGACGTTCTTAATGCGGACCGTCGCCCCGCGCCAGCGCCGAGAGAAAGTGTCGTCTTAACCGCTATTCATAAATGATTCAACCCGGGAAATCGAATTTAACCTTTGCGGTCCGCAGATAAGTCAGCCTGAAATATTGCGGCACGGGCCGTGTAAAGAATGGCGCGCTTTTCGGGAAATGTACCTTGACGAACGTAATTGAAACCACCCCGGCGGATACATCTTCTAAACGAATGATCTATCGTAACCCACCTCCACCTTCTCTGATACAGATATTTACCTGTCCATTCGAGTCTCTCTCAATTCTTCAACCTGTACGTGCTATCGAATCGAAATCGGAGTCCATCGGTTCCTCTCTTTCGGCGACGAACAGGGTTTAATGGATTTGCCGTTTATTCGCGCTCTTACGTATCTGTCAGCCAAATACCGACGAGCTATGATGAACACCTTGCTTCAAACTTTTTGCAGTCACTTATACTGTTTTACAATGTTTTTAATTCGCCTTGATTGATGTTAGTACAACAGTCAGAATCATCTGATTCTGTTAAAATTACACTTACTGCAGGAGCAATTATCACAAACGTTGTACTGTAATGAAAATTATTATTTCTGGATCTAGATGTAGTATATTATATAATAGATTGAAAAAATTGACGAATAACATTACACATGACCTTAACGATTAATAACCCAACGTTCTGCTATTAATGAGCCTTTTTACATATATATTTGACATACCAATTCTCATTTTAAAAAAAGCAAATTCGACGTGGATGAAAATTTACCGACTCGATTTTAAATAACGTTCGATAGTCGGCAGTATACAGGATTGTATACCTGTTTTGGTCGATTGGACGACAACGATTACATCGTGCACGACATCTAATTAACACATTAAAGGCGGGGGATTTTGGCGAAAGTATGCTAGGTAACGCTTCAAACCACAAAACATACTAAATACAAATATAAAGTGCGCATGGATTGCGCAATGATGTTGCAAACCGTACTAATACGACTCCGCCTTTAAGCTACAGTCGAGATAAATCGTATTACTACGACTCCCACCTTTAAGCTACAGTCGAGATAAATCGTAGTACTACGACTCCCGCCTTTAATGTGTTAAGATGTACATGTAGCGTAATAAGTTAATTTGATTTGAAATCTAGAATTACGCTGTAAGGTCGAACGATTACAATGCGATTGGACATCGTAGAAAAGTTTCTTCAGTTATTGGCTCATTAAGCTCAGGAAAGAAGATGAGGGAGCAGCGCTGAGGGATCCGGGATGAAAATAAAACTACATCGAATTAGGAAACAAGCGGACAAACGAGTTCATACGAAATGGCGGGACGTTAAACATGACCGGCGCTGTCGTTCCAGTTTTCAGGCTGTCTGGAGCTGGTCAAAATTGAACGGAGTTGAGACGTCAACGTAACAGGTTGCTCGGTCAGCCGCGCAACGTTTAACAGCCGTTGCGAGTGGATGAAGCTCGTCTTTGATGCTCGCCATCGAGGGAAGTGAATAGGCACGTCGCGTCGAGCAGCAAACGGTGTACACGAACTAGACAGCGCAATTCCTGTTTCGGAGGGTCACTGCATTCGGGACGGTCTTACTCGTCTGGTAGCTCGGAGCCCCTCCGCCGAATTTCTCTCTATCTCTCACTCCCTTGTCTCTCTCTCTCTCTCTCTCTTTCTCTCTCTCACTCTCTCTCTCTCTCTACATCTCCCCTCTTTCCCCGTTCGTTCCCAATGCACTTCCATTCCCTCCGGCAATGCCGCCCGCTACCTTCGAAGACCGATTACGGATAATTATCCGCAACCTATTACGCGCTAAAACCTTGTCATCGCGATTATCGTTAGAGCGGAAAGCTGGCTGGGGTGTAGCGTCGTTCTCCGGTCGGCACATCCGTCTCTCTTACACCCTCGCACGCTCAGACATCACCGTGTCGCGCAGCAAACTTTGGCTTTAAAGCTGCACGCTGAAATTGTCGTTTCGATCCCGATCGGAAACACGACAAGCTCGCTCGGATTCGACGATCTTGACTGATCGGCTGACTTCGGGGGCCCTTTTGACACTCGTTTCGCAACGGGGAAAGTGCTCGCTGCTTCTTCGAGTTCCGAACATGCTCGACGCTTCCTCAAGTACTGCCTGCGCTAAGCTTTTAGTTAGGAGAGTTTCTTTTGACAGACCGTAATTGATTTCGACAAGAAATTCAGACTGGGTCCGTAATAAATTTAAATACTATCGAATAAGTACAGCTGAGCCACTATGAACGGAACACTGACATTATTTAACCGATTCAGGGATGAATTTTTATAGTAGGGAACAACCTATTGAATTTTTTCTTTTTTATTTATCATCCATTTTATTTCATTCGATGAGGTTTTTTCGGTGTTGCTGAGGAATTCTGTGGCGAATAGTTTTTCAAGTGATTCTCATTGTCTTTACACTTAGTATAATTATCATTTTAAGAAAACTAATTATACACGTGCGTGGCAGTATCTCTGAAGTGGCTGAAAAACTGAAAATCTGTTTATATTGTAGTAAAATTATACTTGATTTGTAACTTTTTACAAATTAATTATACCTTGTAATATTATTCGCATCTAATGCGCTGCTAGTTAATGAGTAACTATGTCAGACAATCAATTTCGTTTGTGTTTCAAAGTAATATTTTTAGCTACTGTTACTTTCAGTTAAAGAATAGAAAACTTATTTGAAAGATTTCTTTAAGCTCAATACTTTCGCTGCCATAGATGGTCAAACTTTCACGCGGTCACTGTTCGAAAGGAAAAAGGTTATCTAGACTCGACATCTGTCTTATTGACATCTGTCTAAACATAATTTGATAAGGGACTTGGACACCCGAGGCCAAAGATCGAGAGAGGATACAGAACATCAGGGAATGATAAACTGTAAATCGATAGCGTTTTACAAGTCAATATAAAGTTCTGAAGCGATCAACAGGCAGCAACGGATAACACCGTGATCTACTGTTAACAAGACGTGCTATCTCACGGATGGTCGGATTTCCGAAAGTATCTCGATCGTCATAAAAGTGTAAACACAGAGCCAGATAGAGGCGTTAAGTTTATATCAAGTGGATTAACGATAATCTTATCGATTCAGGCGAATTTGTGGTGGCTCAATAGGCACGTCGTTCGACTCGCATTCCAGTTTAGCCGGATATCCATTGAACAAGCCGCGCCAGGTAAGCCGTATTCCCGTTGAATCGAAGGAGCGCTATTTCTCTGTGACGCTATGGACTCAGAATATTATATTCGCCGCGAAATTATGCCATCTATCAAAATACCGATGCCTAGGATAATTGATGCTATCGGGACGACGACGCCAGTCATGCTAGACAGCACATGGCGTAAAATTGAATATCGATTAGACATTCTGCCCGGAGTAGGAGGCGGAGGAAATAGAGGAGGAATGGGGGGGCTTGCCGCGGCAAAGTTATTAATTTCCCTTCGTGGTCGAATCTCTCGATTAAATGGCACCAATAACGTCGAGTTTATAATGCGGACTTACCGTTAATTAATACATCGACTGGTCGCTAATTCTGAAAACCTTCCCCGATCTAACGTTGCTGGAATCTTCCTACGTTTCATGTCGAATAAGTATTCCGAGCATGATGCATTATTTATACCGAACGTTCTTTTACTTGCGTATTAATCTTTTATTTTTATCCTTGTAATCTTCGGTGTGCTTAAATTCGTTGACGATATTTTTCGGTTAACTGATGGAACTGGCTCAGTAAATTATCAAAGATTAGAGTTTCCAAACTGAATAGCGTGTACGCTTGATAAATCGAATGGAGCGTAACATTTATGCACTTAAAATCTATATTACTTCACAATTATTACACTCTTTAGTCTGTTAATTAGAAATATGCAATTTGAAACGTCCGATGTGACCAATGTCTATTTAAGGACGTTGGCGAATAAAACGTAGGTATGACTTGTTTCTGTTCAAACTTATTTATTCATTGTTTAATTAATATAAGTATTAGGTCTATCGGGAAATTATGCCTGCTAATGTCATTTTATTTGCGACATATATTTCTCGAAAATGATATTCATAAATCGCCATCACGCTGGCAACATAGCATAAGTTACAATTATATTAAATTATTATAATAATACAATAAATATTAGGTGCTTATAAAATTTATTGTTTCTTTCTTTTTAAGAACAGATAGACTTTTCCGGTAGACCTAATAAAATGGATTCTTTAAACAGTTAGCTGTCTCAGTCTCTTCGATAAGCATGTAACTTACTGTAATTCCATTGTATATATTCGAGTTTTTGCATTTCGTTTAAATACAAAATTTTTTATGAATATATAATTAAATAAAGAGCATCAAAATTTATATACTTAAGCAGTTAACTGGTTGATCATTCCCAAAAATACACTATGAATCCCTTGCTCTACGACTCCTTTCATGCTGCGTTGATTAACACTTGTTTATCCTTAATATCTTCCTTAATAGAACTAGACCATTTTCGTTTGTTCCATTATGTATATTTACTTCTGTTTCTAGACTTTGATAATAGAAAAATTAAATTTGATTTCGATTTAGAAGTAATTAATAATATTCATATTTAGTAGAAATTACGTGGAATCTTTGTCACGAGTCTGACTCGTTGTTATAGTGCAAGGGGTTAAATGCAACAATAAGGTGTCGGTTGGAAAAGATAGTTTAAATTGAAAAGTGGAAGCAACTAGCCCCAGAATGTAGAACGGTTCAGAAAGATGAAAAACGCTTTGGAGCAAGTAAAACGACCAGTACAGGATCGAAAATCGTATTAGGTATAATTGCAGCGGCTCGCAGGCGTCTTCGTGCGGAAGCTGATCGAGAGGAGTGCGATTCGATCGGGCCCGTTCGGACGGTTTACGAGGAGTTTTCATCGGTTTCGGTATATCGATGAAAGACCGCCTAACGAGCGAATCAATGGACGAGGCAGCCGTCCACGGCTCGAAATGGAACAGAAGCTGGTAAACGGATTGCCAGCCGGCGTTCCTGCGGGCACCGGCCAACAATAACATCCAACTCCTACGGGCAGGACTATCGATGCTAATCGATCGTCGCGCGATATATCTGCGTTGACATAACTCGGGAATTTATCGACGCCACCGCACACGCAGGCATCGCTCGATATGCTAATAAAGGACTCTTGCGCCGTGCTGACCGTAACATGAACATCGGCATCGCTACACCTATGTGGGTTTAACCGTGTTCCTTATGATCGTGACGAATGTTTGATTCTGCAAATTGATGCGCGCACCCGGGTCCCTCCTAATTTTGGCGGCCTTCCAGCGCAGCGGCCCGCTCGAACGTATCTATCTGATTGTCGTTGAGTAATCGTGCCGAATTAATTTCGTTAATCCCTCGCCATTTTCTGGTGAACCGCGCCTCTTTGTACGGAAATCGCGACGCAATACCCGCTCACAAATAATGTATGAGGCCTATATTTTTGCCGTGGAATATTTTTCCTCGAAATTCGGTCGCCCGTAAACCGTGTCCTGGAAAAGAAATGAATGGACCTTGCAGCGCTCCTCGAAATTAATATCTGAAGTCCGACTGAGTTCCCACTGGTCAATCGAACGGTAAATCCGGTTCCCTTGCTATCGAAATTCGTCTAAATGATTTTAGAGCATTTCAGTGTCTTGTATTTTTATTTTCAGAATTATTTTTCAAACGATTTAAAAAAGTATTTTTAAAACAAGATGAATTCACGAGCCATGCAATTAGCAGTGTGTAATGTGATTCTAAATTTAAGCACATGTTTGCTGTTACTTTGAATGAGCAAAACAATGAAAGAACTCTCGCTTTTTTAATCTTCTTATCTGAGATTGTAACGGGAATTTAAAAAAATGCATTTCGCAGATCGCGTTAATGTTTATGTTAAGTTATGCGTTGAGTAGTTTTTGAGTAGTATTTCAGCTTGCGGTCGACCAATACGCGGCAATCCATAAACCAGTAGGTATTAAAAAAGGATGATCGAATTCGAGTCATTGTGGTTGTGTAACGGGCATCGTAGAACGGCTTCGAGCCGGCGCGGCGATATTGAAACATATCCTTTTCCCGATCCCCTCGACTTAAATTCACAATTAGGTAATTTGTCGGCGAAACCAATTCACCGTTCAGAAAAGAACGCCGTCCGCTCGTTCCCATTCACGTAATATCGGAATCCCGGTCTCCGTTATTTACGTCGTGGAAAACTCGCGGCCGCCGCCGACATTTCCCGATCCTTAAATTATTCGGGCCTGGGGTGTTCGTTAACTTTCCAATTTTCATCAAACCGCGTCCCCGGCTTCCGAGGCGCCATTGTTGCTCGGTTGTGTTTGCCAGGAGCCGGATCCCCGGCACGATGAAATTTCCACGCGGCAGCTTTGTACCGATTTTTCCGAATGTTGACGTTTCCTTCTTGTCTGCGACCCGAGCCGCTTTGTCCAAAAGCGACCTGGAGGGGTGGGTCCCGTGTGCCACCCCCCTCCCGCCCCTCGAAGTCGCTCCGGATCCGTTCTCCTTCTACGCGAAACTCTACGGAGATTCGTTTCCGACCGCTTGGATGTCAGTCTCGGCTGCCACCGAACGAGGAAAGTGAAAGGGAAGAGGGCGAAGCCAAAAGGGGAATGAAACCGTTCATTTTCGATCGATATTTTAAAGAGATCCCGAAACAGTTACCCACCTTTGCCCGACCAATTTGTTTTTAAAGCGAGACCAGGCGACCTGGGCTAAATGAAAAATTCTTCGGACCACCGCGTCTGGATTCTTTCAAGCACTATAGCGACCGGGGGACTGGCTTCGAATTGTTCGTCAATCGGTCAACTGAGAAACGCTTTGATTGCACTTCCTCGGACTGCTGGGAATGCTTTGCCGATCTGGAAAAGAAGAAGTTCCTGCTGAAAATTTCTTGAGATGGGGCACGGTTCCGAAAGTAATTTTGGTACTTTGTTTTTGACAAACGAATCTGTTACAAATATAACCATCGACGTCTAGATTGCCTAAGTTTCACCTTCGTAAACTTGAAATTGAAACCAAGTACGTAATCACTTCGCAAGTATAGATTTTACAATTTTGTCATTTACTTCTTTTGATTATACTAGTCTTTTCGGCTATCAGACAGTGTACATGTAAATAAGAACTATGACAGAAAATATTTTTCACATAGAAAGTCTCTGTGTTTCTAATCTGAATGCGTTTCGTAAATTGAATACGTATCACACAAAATACAGTTGTAAAAATTAACACGTCTGCTTTGTTTATAACACAAGACATGTTTATTGACATTTACAAAATGAACTAGAGAAATGACAATCTGCATAAAGATCTATTGTTCAGTAATCCAATTAATATGAAACCTATCCAGCACTGAAAGTGGCAAGACCGAATGTATTTAAACGTTTTACCATTTTTCTTAGACGGTAAACTTGTCCGAAGGAATTTAGTTAATCGTTTCTTAATCAGTTATCTGTTACAATCACTTAGCACGCGTGACTGTGATAATATAAGATTAAGTTGTAACGAAATAACAGTTCTATTTTCTTTATTTGCTTGATTTTAGACTTCTCTATAACAAGTATACATGTCACATATAGCTAACTAGTTACAAAAGAATCTCCATAATTTCAACAGGTTAGAAATAAGGAAACGCGCGATCGGTCATTTTGGCCGGACCGATAGTCACGAGTACAATGAAACTCCATTACACAATCTGAAAGAGAAGTTAACAAAGGAAGACGGTAGATTCTCCAATATTCTGCAGTATTAAATAATTGCCTTCCTCGGCGCGGGTTTAAAATGGTGGTCGGTCCGAGCAATTAATTAGTCGCACAGAAAAAAATAAAGTCCCCTGTGCTAATAGTATTTGATATCCGCATGGGACGTCCAATTCTCCTGTGATGTCCGACAGCCGTCTGGAGCGTTGAACGCTGACGAAAGACAAGCAGAAGACCGGCTTGCGGAGGAATCGCGAGGGAAAGAAACGCGGGGGCGGCTTCGGTCGAGGGATAGCGGTGTTCCGGGGGAGTCGTTTAGTCACTTAACGTTCTCGCTGATCGACGAATGGTAGGAAGGAACGAAGAAACTCGAGAAACGGATTGCGGGTCAAGAAGCGAGCAAAGTAAACGCGGCTCGGTTACGCCGTGGAGCTGGGAGCGGCGACGGCTGCGGGAAACTGCGAGTACTGGAAGAAATGTACCCGCTCGGAACGGATCGCTTCGGGATCGTGTACCTCGCCTGTCGCTCTCTCATCGCTCGACAGGATCCCCGGGACGGAGGTAAACAAGCTTGGCGAAGCGATAAATTTTCCGGAAATCCAGCGAGCCGGCTGTTAAAACGAAGCAATTGTTCGAATGGCCTTCTCGCGTCGCTATTAGTCAAAAGAAATTAGTTTGCTATGGCACGGGACCTGTTCAATGCCTGACAACGCTCTCTCGAAAACTTGGTTCGTTATTTTAATTAACGGCTTTTTAATAGGGCTTATTTTCAATTTTATTTTATTTAAATTTTATTTTATTTAAATTGTAATAAGTAGATACAGATTTGCTTCCTTCTCTTACTTCCTTTTTGTTAGTTTATAGTCGCATCAGCGTCATCGCTTATCTAAGGACTAAGAAATCATCTTATATGAAATGCATACTGTCAATAAACAAAACGATCACAATCTGTCGTTCTCTGTTACTCAATGCAATTTTGTATTTAGATACAGATCCTTATACATAATATTACTTTACATACTTTTATTCTGTGTTTACAACAGAGAATTTTCATAATGTAGGCAAGTTGTCCTTAATTTCGAATTCTGTGGGGCTTGTTCTTAAAGGTTCGCAGTCCAGCGTAACCGATTCTCGACAGCAGGCAATCTTCATTATCTTCCACGGTCCAAATTTAAGCGAAGAAATCAATCTCATACATTTATTATTAGAATACATTTGTCTGCAAGCACGGATCCGTTACCAAGAGATTAAAACGGTTTGATCCAAATACCCGTGGCCAAAAATAAAGTTCTCCATCTGGAACTAGTATGAAATATGACGCGTAAGGTGTAATTTTGTCGTGGGTCAGGTTGCGTCGAGAGGATTATGTCCGACGATGAATAAATCTATTTTTCGATATCGGACTGTTGCAATAACGGGGGAGTAACTCGCAACGTTCCCGCGGTCCGGTAAGTCGCGGAATTATGACGGACACCGGCAAAAATAAACAGGCGTATTTGAAAATAACGGGCGCTCTCGCGGGCCGTATGTCATCGCGGGAATAAATTGTGAAGAACGATGACGCCGCCGCGATATCCGGCGGAGGAAGTTGTTCGGTCGGTCGCCTCGTCGGCGAACCGAGACATAATGTAAACAAAGATGCTCGTGCCGCGAAATTAGAGGAACGGAATGGGCTGCAAAATCTTCGCAAAATAAACCGCACACGGAAGCGTCCGTTGCGAATGGCTGCGACGGGAAATATACCAACGATAAAGCTGTAATAATTACTGCGATAATAAGTCAAATGAGCTGCGAACGCTTTGCCGCCCGCCGCCGCGCCAGCCGGGGCAAAATGTTCAACGTTTTCGACGGAACAACACGGATTCCCCGGCTAATTTTGACGTCAATTTGTCGGTTAATTTTACTTTCGGCCGCGATAAATCCCGCGCGGAACGCAGCCTGGAAATTTGCAATGCGAAGACGAAAACACAGGCAGCGCAGGAGCATCAGGAAATTCGCTTCGCAAACGCCGATGGAATCGATGGCAAACGTAAACGCTTGTCAATTATACATCGTCTATCCATCGCGTAATTCCCGGATTAAATTGCAACAATTAGATAGAAATGTTAAATATTGGCAGTAGCTGCTTGTATCTGCTGTATCGATTATAGAGATAATATTGATTATAACGATCGAACTGAGTAAAACGCAAAAAGGCGGAAAACGTTTGAGGAATTTAAAAACACCTTTGCTCGGTTATTGAAATTGTTAAATGAAGGCATGAGTTGACAAAACAATAACCAATCAACGGCTTCCTTCATGTTCGTTATTTGCAGGAAATTAGTTACGATTTCGTACACAACGAAAGATCGTTTATTTTCTACATAATTTAATAGCGTTTGTTCATGTGTACGTAACATTCGTTGCGTACATGATTCAATAATATTGTTCATATTGTTCACAGCCTTGACATGTTAAGGTCTTCGATATATATTCAACAAATATGTATAGGGTTAATTTGTTTTATCCCGCTGTACAACAGTCGAACGGTTGCCCGCGTGCACACCGATGGACCGACCGTCTCATTTAGAAGTCGGCAGACAGTCGAAACGAGATGTCAATCGGCAAACGAGAAAATCCTGTATTCCCGATCCCGAGAATTAACGTCGCGGTGCTTTGTTTTGCTTCCTGCATCCGCATCCTGTGCACGGTATAACGGCCGAGTCCGATGCGGTGCCATGCTGCGAATTAATGAACAGACCGGCGCAAGAAAAGCTGCCAGAGGCTGCTCCCGATTATCAGTTGGAACTAGCGTGCCCCGGTTGTCAATAAGTGCGCGTCCGCGTCCGTCGCGCAACAATGGCTGTAAGTTGCGGAATTATCGCGCGGCATCTTCGACGAGAACACGACAGACAGAAAGCGCGGCGTTCGTGAACTCGGTCATCGGGAAAGCTCGCGGAAATTGGGAGCGGTCTTACATAATTTCGTCAGCGTTACATCTGTTCCCATGGCTCGGCGCGAAGCACGGCCGTCAACCTGGTCGAATAAATTACAAGTGGTTTGGGGGAGGGATTGCTCAAGGCGCGCCGTGTAATATCACTGATGACCGGCGCATCTGCTAACGATTTTCGAAATACTTCTGCGGTGCTAATGGGATTTCCATGTTCTCGCGGCGGCCGCCGACCGGCCTGCTAATCGGTAGGCTACAGATGTTTCGCGGATTTTCTGAGGACCGCATTCTTTCTGCGGCGACTATGTGCCAAATGATAGCTATAATGCAAATGAATTCAAAATCTTTTATTTGCATTTCAAAACATTTTTTAATTCCGAGCGTTGAAAGCTGGTTTGTAGGTTCATTCAGTCTTATTTTCTAAGAGGACGGTGGTGACAATGAAACGGTCAGCGAACAGTTCAACTTTACTGGAAACATGTATAAAACTTAAAAGAACACATCGGCGTGAAAACCGATTCCTTTATTTGCATTTCAAAACTTGTTTAAATTCCTAGGATTGTAAACTGGTTTATAGATTCATCAAGTCTTATTTTTCAAGACAATGATGATGACAATGAAACGGTCAGTGAAAAGTTGAACCTTACTGATAACATATACAAAATTTTAAAAAATACATCGGCGTGGAGACTCGATGAAATAAAAAGAAACTTCAGCCGACTATGCGAATATCTCGGGAAGAAATTTTATTCGTGGATTGTAGAAATTTTATTAATTCTTATGTGTCACGTGGTAAATACGATTCTGTATCATAAAGTGTTCTTTGAATTTATATATTATAATGCAAAAATATATTATAAAACTATATTATAATGCAAAAAAGAAACATGTATAAATCGTGTAGTTTATGTGTGTAAATAATCAAATAACTATAAAAGAAACTGTGAATTGAACTTCCTCGGACTAATGATAGTCTCCACGAAGGCCCTTTTGAACCGTGTATTAGGAAAAACAACCCCTTATATCTAATCACTTAAACATATAGGGTAAGTGTGTCAATTACTATGCTCTTCAAATTCTCATATATATATTTTATAATTTAAAGTAACTAGGTAACTAAAACAAATATTCGCCCTGTTTTTAGTATTACGCGCTGCAAATCGATTATGTTTACACGTATTTCTTGATGCGTGCCTTGATTACTGAACCCTCTCATATCAACCCACGTGTTATATCTAACCTTACTTTCTACTACCTTCTACTATTGTCTACTAACCTTTCTTTCTTTAAATAATATTTAGTCGAACCTAGATAAATCTATTCTCAAGGGAGGAACTAAAATCTTCGAATTGTAGAGTTTTTGATTAATCGAAATCTTTGAGTAAGATGTGTTTACCGTACAAAAATCTGATTTAACCTGTTAGCTGTGTACGACGCGTATACACGTCATAAGGAAATGGCAATTTTATATCTTACAATAAAAATGCTTCTCTTACGATTTATATCAAAATGCTTATGGTAACATATCCATCAATTTTTCACGTTTTAGAATAATTCTAGAACAATTATCAAAAGAACTACACTGAGTATGATTAATAAAACACGTAACAAAATTTATCTTCACAATATATCGACGCAGCTAAGTGGTTAAAGAGGCTACGTGTAAGAGTTGACAGAAATTGTTACACGGTAACTAGTTCAATGTACAGAATTTGACAGGCAAACGTTGACAGATAGTGACTAGAAAAGGCACAGTACCGAGACACAATAACTGGTTTAGCAACGATTTTGTATACTTTATTAAATATTTTTAGTTTTCTATATATTTCAATCACGAAAAAAGTCGTATTAATATTCAAGACATCCCACGTATAATCTAAATGTTTCCAGAACTGCGATATCGGCAAATTAAAACTGTTTAATTTCTCGAGAGCTCCGGACGTCATTTAAATAGGCACAGTAACTGATACATTTACCTTACAGTGCTGTCGTTGCAATTTCAACAATTCCGACCCCATTTCCAATAAGCTTTACCGAATACAATTTATTTCGCAGATGATTCGATATCGCTAGCGCAAAACCGCAGTAACCCACGAAGCGCAGGTGTCGCGGAACGAGGTGGGTGGCGCGTCCAGGGCAGAAACGATTCTCCGATTTCAGAAGGGTTGTTTCCACCCCGTCGTCGTCGCCGACTCACCGGCTTCTCCTCTTACGCGCGCATTACGCAACTCGCTTTGTCGAAGTGGAAACGACCGCTAAGCGGGAGAAGCGGATCCGACATAGGGCCACGATTACGAGTGCAACAATGCCGAATCCGAGCCGTCCGATCACGAAATTTAAAGCGACCGCCCGGCGATCCGTAATTCTCGTTCGCGGACAGTCGGGAATTCTTCCAAGCTTTCTGCCCGTCCCATAAAAGTTTACACACGCTGGATCTGAGGAGCCTGTTCCGTTCCACCTGGTGCCATCCCGACGCTAACAATCGGAACGGGGCGGTAATCTTTACGAGACGACCGCGTCACTTAGATTACAAACAGCTCTTGTACGCGCACTCGGCCACCGTCGCCGCTCTACTTATATCTCTATCGCTATTAGCGGTGGCCTCGTAATAGACGGTAATATATGGGCCGATTCAATTTCGCAACAACGACGCAGCGCGACGCGCTGCTACGCCGTAATAATAACCCGGAGCAGCACCCCGGTCGCAAGTGCGAATAGGCAACCCCAACGTTTTCAATTTCGCTGCGCGTGACCATGTCCGTCGGGTTCTCCGGCCTCGAAAAACGAATTTCAGTTCTCTTTTTTTTTTTAATTACGAATGCTGGCCTCCTCTTTCAAAGAGGATTTCGACCGCGATCGATCGCCGGAAGGAAACAGTTTTTAGCCGGCGAATGGAACAATGGTAACTATTAACAATCGAAACTGTGAGCACGATTTTTCGAAATGATCGAAGAACAGCTAGATTTATTGTTTAATGGCTTATGCAATAAATAACGTCATGTGTAAACTGCTGTAAATTGATCCTTGTATTTACGTATGAGACATGCTTGTATAGTAAACCGTTCCAATATCGTTTGGATGATATTTCTGCAATCATGGAGAAAATATTCATAGCAATTATATTCATAAGAGATTTATATTCGGTATTACTGTTAACACGTTATACATGAACAATTTCTGAGAATTCGACCGGGATAGTTTTAGAAAATCATTCCAATTATTAATATTCTACGAACTTTCATACGGTTCCATTTAACTCTTCATCATGAAATGTTGCTTTAATATCTTGTCATCAAAAGTCATTATTTCATGGAGCACTGGTTCACGTAAACATGTACAGAGAACGTACTAGCACGTGTCACGCATATAATGTGTTAATAATTAACTGTTTAAATTTATCCACTTGTAGGAAACGCGTAAAATCCTCAGTCTGTCCAATGATCATGGTCTAAATTAGCTTCGAGAAGGTGGAGGACGCAGTTATACGGCCGCGGAGATCGTCCCAGAGTTAATGGAAACCTGGTAGGGACGATGGTTTTGCAGGAAACGAGGGGAATTGACAGCATCATGAGACTTGCCGGTGTCCTTTAAACGCTTTAGTGGTGAATGCGCGGGTTTTAATCGTCGGAGTTGATCTGTACGGACGGATGAAGTGCCCTGACACACAAGTATCGCGTTCGAGTGGACACGTGATCCCAGATGAGCGGGTCCCGGCCGGCTTTTCGAAGTTTAATTGCGACCGGTTACACCACGGGTGATTAACATCGTTAGCCAGCTAAGTGAAGTCGAGTAATTTATTCCTGGAGCGGCATTACGCGGATTCCCATTGATACGGGAGTGTCAATTGACGACACTCCTCGGCGGTGACGAGAGTACTGACGCGGATGCCTGGTGTCGGTCAGGAGACACGCGCAAAAATAGTAACAATCGATTCCAATCAACTTGGGTTTGTTACTTCGTCTCGTTCTCTAACTCCATGGGCCTGTTGTTACACGTTTTCTTTTGACGGTTAGAGAGAACGCCGTTCATTTCCTTTTACGCCGCTATTCTCTTTCTTTTTACTCTCGAATATATCGAGCACGAGCGAAATAGAATTTTAATGAAATTCAGGCGACGATGAAATTTCGAAATCCGCGGGATGCGCCCGGCAAAGTATCGCACGGCGTAGTTTTCGCCGTGGATTGAATTTCAATAGATTCAATCGCATAAAAGTAATTGAACCTCACACATCCGTCCATGAAACGTTGTATAAAACGATTCACTGCATTGAAACGTACCATTTTTATATTCCCTACGGTTTCTTCGTAATCACGGTTCCGCAACTGCGTAAGTACGCGCGTACTTTCTCTAAAATATTGAATATTAGTATGTCGCATTTATTATAGATCATTGACTTCAGATTTCAGCGACGTTTAAGATTAACAACGATCTAAGCCGACGACAGTATTAACCGATAGTAAACATAAATGCAGGCATTGTTTGGTTAGTTCTGGTCTAAGTCTTCATTAAAATAGGTCCGAGTATAAATTTTAGGAAATTATTAAAATAATTTGTGGATATTTTATTCTTGGCGTAAATACGCAAAAGTATTTTAAACAATCTGTACAATTTATACATAGTCAATTTTATACATATAATCAGGGACAACGATTTTAAACTTATTCCAATATTAAAATAATTAATGAATATCTGCTTTCCTCCCCTAAACGTAATATTTACTGTACTTTTTCTCGACATAATGAACGGGAGGACAGAATTATAAAGAATCACAATTAAACTAAACGGAATACATTTGTATATCGTTAAAGTATTACATACTATACAGGGTGTTCCGTAATTCGTAGTACAACCGGACAGGGGGTGATTCTACATCAAAAAAGAAGAAAATATTTTGGTATAAAATTTTTTCATCCGGAGCTCCGTTTTCGTGATAATCGACTTCAAAGTTCGTTAAACTTGTAAACGATTTAATACAATTTGTTTGTCGTCTATTTCACTGCTCTGTTTGTCTCTGTCCGGGACACCCTGTATATTATTCTCAAAATAAAGGAAAGGTAATCGATTTAATTAATAATGAATACAACATAGCTTCAAATATATTCAACAGAATGTATAACCAAAACATTAATTACCTTAAACCTTCGCGGTCGTATTAAGTTTATACATAAGAATTATGCTGATCGAAAATAAAATTTATTTGTTTTAGTCTTATGCAAAAATAAAAAGAAGAAATAAGTAGCTTTGTTGGGTGAGCGTAGTTAAATCTCCTGTTATACAATGTAACTATCTATAAAGAAGTAAAGGCGTTGAGATTGAAGTCTGGAGTCGATAAAATACTGTCTATAATACTGTCAATAAAATACTGTCTGAAATACTAATAGGTCTCCGCTATAAACTTCTCCTGGTATATACATATATTAACAAAGATTTTAACAGGATATGGAATTGAATATTAACACTATGCCGTCCGACATCTCCAAAGTGGTGTAACGCGCAAAGTATCGCTTAACAGCCAGCGATACCACAGTGGTGTAACGCGCAAATATATAAGACAAACGAATTTTACATTTATTTACATATGTATATCTTCGAAATTTCATGAATTAGGTGGGCAGGATTAAAAATTTATTAGAACTGACGTTGGTAAAACTTGACAATTTATAATTTTCCGATAACCTTACCCGGTAAAGGCGACACGGGAAGTAATCTGCATCGGTGCTGCCGGCGCCAAGCGAAGAAATTTTTG
Source organism: Augochlora pura (assembly GCF_028453695.1). Lineage (NCBI taxonomy): Eukaryota > Metazoa > Arthropoda > Insecta > Hymenoptera > Halictidae > Augochlora > Augochlora pura. Next base: position 14,184,962 of record NC_135781.1, on the reverse strand, counting down.
CGAGACGTGCGGACAGCAAAGTCTTAACAGCAGTTCGATAAAATCAAATTAAACTGTTTGATATAAGGATTGACATAACATTTGAAAGTTTATAATCAAATTATACGGCGCGTTTTGTTTCGAACGATATGGCGTTGTTTTCGAATTCGGTATTTATCGCGTTCTCTTCGGTTTCACGATTTCTCGTGTCCCTTTTGGTTTCGCGATTTCTCCAGTTCTAATGATTCTGGTTGTGTGATATTCGTTGTCGGTTCAAGTTGTGCGATGGTTGTTGAATTTTCTAAGTGGTTCCAAAGCGTGTTTGAACGAGCGCGTGCTAGTCGGAGAAGTAGGAAACTGTCTGTGGAAGTAACGTCTTATTGCTCGTGTTGTCAACATCTTGATTTATCCGCGAAGTTTTCGTTTAGATTTCTAGCACGTGACGTCCGATCATCTATCGAGACCTTGCTGGACTTCCACGGTCTCTTTTTTTGAGTTTTATAGGTCGGCTATAATTATCGGTGACGCGATCGCAACGTTCGCCGATGTTCGAGGGTGAGACGCGCTTCCTCGTCCATCGTGTCAGTTAACTTCTGCTGAACGGAACATCTTACGAATCCCGATGCAACGACGAACTAGACGGCACTTCTCGTCGTCTAAATATACGATTTTCTTATGTCAGAACTGTAGAACTGGTCGGTCATTTCTGTGGCGGCGTCTACGTCTCGTCTCCTGTTTATGTTGACTCGCCAGACGACGCGACCTGATGCGGTGTCAACGTTCTTGTTACACGATCGCGCCGCATCCTTTCTGTTTCTGTAATATCGATCGCAATTTCAGTAAGGGTTCGTATTTCACAAGTATTTCAGAGAAAACTAACCCTTAGCGGTCAAAAACCTGTTTTGTATTACTGGTCCATAAGACGACGAAAAATTATCCGGAAAGATTTTTTGTCAGTATATGATCAACAAACGAATGATGTATTAAGTTACAATATGATGAATAAATTAAATGAAAACTAAATTTTTCTCACGTGCCCGTATCACGGTCTTTCGTCTTCTATAGCGTAAGTGTTATGTCCCCGTAGCGGAGCCTTGTATCCTATAGTGTCACTTTCTATGCATGTCTCTGCAAAATCTCCAGCTCGAAGTAATAATATTTTCAAAATGATTGGATGCTAAGCATGATTCAATATCTTAGTAACTGAACTTCAAACTTGGAATGCTTTCCCTCCAGTAGTTGACGCGATTAAAGGGAGCAATCAACTTGAAATTCTAATTGTATCTTAAGAAGGTATCCTATTATCGGTTGACCTACTGCAGGAGCGATAGGTTGTATAGATTTCTTTGCAACGATTAATCAAAAAGCACGGAAAATTTCTCGTTTAAACTGAAATTTGGCGACCGGAAAGTGTCAAGTGAATTTTGCTGAATACTTTCGGGAGAAATAGCTGAATGATTTGATAACTCGGTATCGTGGATATTAGTTTTTCATCGAGGATCCAAGTGTCACCGAATTTCAGAGATTATTCATTTCTAAATTACAAAATTATAATATATTAAAAACTCACGGCGTTGCAATTTTACGGGAGACTTTACTACGTTAGATGAGAATTACATAAAAAAGATGTCGAAATAGAAATGTTTAATTAAAAGGGGTTGGATTATTGTGCCGCAATGGATTCTATCAGCAATGGTAATCGAGCAATTTCTGTGGGACAGGCTATCTTTCATTAAGCTAATTGTTAGGCAGGTGACCCGCGCGGTTCTCTATTGCGTGTATTGGGCCCAGAGGCGTTCGAGGGACACACACACGCGATCTTTTTATCAGTTAATCTAGTTATCAGGTTCATTGGAGATAGTAAATTTTATGTGTGTCGAAGGATCTCAATGAAAACATTGCGTGTCGGATTCGTCCGCGACGATACGAGCTCGTATTACGTGGCTCTTTTTCAAAAGTAATTTTTTCCTTCCTCTTTTCCACCTCCGGCGAAAATTCCTGACAAATTATGACAGGTCTATCTTCCTTCTTTTTTGCTCTTTTTTCGGCGCAGTAGTTAAACGACGCGGCCTGTACTTTCGTAAACTGCACGGAAAGTTACAACTCCAACCAAGATTACAGAAATTAAAGTCCACTTTGTTTAAATGTAGACGGCACGCAACGTTAATGAGACATTGAAATTTCTTTTTCTAACAGTTTTCTCGTCATCGTTTTCGTTTCCAATTGTAATAATAGGGATAACTAATGATCATTAAATACCATTGGAATTCTGGATGAAGGAGGAATTTTCTATTTTCTCTCATACCGTAATTTAGGTTTTTGATAATAAATTTTAGACACGTATACCACGGGAATTCCACAAGATCAACGCGATAGCACTCATAATTTGTTTTCACTGAATCTCGCCAAGAAAATTAGAGGTGCCGCGTACTTGTCGTGATAGCGATCGAGATTACTGAATCATCGCGTTTTTTTCCTTTAGGAGACGTCGCGGTTCAACAAGCTTCACGTTAATCCTAAAGCGATATAACGGGTCGTTATCGCTTTAAGCGAGTGTTGAATAAGATTTCATAAGCCAGAGTTTAAAAGCCGACTCCAAATTATCACTAAAAAATTCTTGCCTTTATGGGAATATACATACTAACTCATACTAATTCATAATAATTCATAACAATTCACAATAATTCATAATAATGAATTTACTACATTAATTTACAATAAGTTGTAATAATTAAGGAGTTATTAATCGAATTGCTTTATACCCAACTCTGACTACAAATCAAAATAAAAAAATGTTATTCTTCCATTTCTCGAACAATTTTTTCATGTACAAGCTGCACTCGTTCGATGGTAACCCGAGTTACCGAACTATTCTCTATATTCACAAACAAGAGAGACACATATAAGTGTACACAGTTTATACCAAATCAGCGGCCCGAAGACTTTATATTTGTCATTCGGTCATCGGTTCGTAACAACCTTCTCCCGCCGACGGAATGGTTTTAGCATTCATGTAATTTCCATAAGGATTCGTGCGGCATCAGTCGCGACCGAAAGTCTCGTGAGCAGTTTGAGAAGCTACTAAAACGGCGGAGCTAATAAAACGGTGCGGCGGAACGAACCGACAGAAATACGGATTTTTAAATAAATTGACCAGCCGTAGCGGTGGTTTGCTCTCGGTCAGCGGCGTGCATGTTTAATCGGATTCGTCGCGAAGAATTCCAGGGGAGAATTCGATAGAGAGACGTTCCGGCGAAGCGTTCCGGATCGATCGATCCAAATTCCGACGGGCGAGAGGAGACGTAAGGGAATCGTGTTTGCGGATAGTTCGTAAATTTACACTAGCCCGGGCAACCCCTTACGAGTTGTCGTCAAGATGACCGTTCGCCACTAGCAAAATTGAAAGTTACATAATTGATTCGGTCAGGAATTCAGTACGTGGCACCAGCTGCTGTGAGGAATCCCCATAAATGCGGTCGGACGCGGCAGCGGTGGCGAAGCGGAGGAGTTGGCCGTATCAAAAGCCGATGTTCCCGCGGAACTTTCTCCAACTATTCCTTCATTTTCCATCTCAGGCATGGATCCGCGTGACAACTGATGTTTACATTATCGAAGTATGCTCGAGCAAATCGGAATGTGTTACACATTATATTCATGGAATCCCACAGTGTCGCGAAAGATGGTAAATAGCTGTCGTACATTCATGTATGCGACACCGAATAGTATACGGTAGCAGATGGACTTTTTTTCTTATTATGTTCTTATTACCTCCCGCGTCCCATCGTATACGAAATGGACCATCCAATTTGTTATTCACATTTTGCTCAACGTGAAGCTCGGTAACGGGCTTTCGAACGGCTACTGAACGTGAACGTACGTTGTATCGAACATTGCCGAAATTGTGATCTCCACTTGAAACCGTGGTACAAATGATGCAATAAAAAATAAAGCATGTGAGAGTGAATATAAAGATTATACCCGTATTTTTCAACATTGTTGTGTACAAATTCATTCATAGAAATACTATAATGTAAGAAGCAGCTGTAAAAAATGTTTAATAAGAACATGTTCCACATTGTATACTTCAATTGTTTTGTTGTCCCAATTGATGGAACACGTAGACATGGTAGTTATACTTTACTGTTTTACTCGTATTATTTGTTATTTAGAAATATAAATTTGTCGAACACTGATATAAATATTCAACAGTAACATTTGTAATAGTAGTAGATAAATATTTTCACCCAATTTTCTTTTCATTGCAAGAAGCAGGAATTGCGTGAATTTTGTCTATTCGCAATCTCCATAAACGAAAGATATTATGCATTATCAAATTATAAATTCTTCTAATATTTCCACTATCTTATATTTCATCTATCTAACGGAGATCACAAATGCAGGAAATCCACAGTCTAGAAATTACTACTTCAAACGTTTTCATTAAGCATCCCGGTATCTTAATTTACAATTTTATGATTTCATGAAGATTCTTTAATCCGCCATACAAATTAAACCCGATGTTGAAGAATTTTCAGATCTATGAACATGCTGTGATTGGAAGGAGTCAAATACAACAGACGCGAGTTCCCATTTCACGAAAGGAAGCGTCTCAACAAATGTATGATTACAATAGAATATTTATGATCGCTAACACCGCGGATGATATATTAATTACACCGAGACACGCGGTAATTATATAACAGACACGGTGGAATCAGGATAAACCCGCAGATAACTATCGTGTTCTGCGTTTATTACATATTCCGACGTTTCGCGTATTAATTAGAAAGAAGCTGGAGAATTGTTGAGCCTTCTCGAGCAGCGATTAGTTTGAATATTATTTCTCGCGATATTATTATCGGTGCGGAAACGTCACGACACGGGGTATAGTAATTTGAGCGACAGGAAATGGAAATACAGAGATTAACTTTCGCCGTTTTCGGTCGGACGTGAACGACGGTGGAGCATGTCGTTTAGTCGTCGCGAAAATCTGAAAAATATCCTAGCGAAGCGACGTCAAAATCGCAGAGAAAACGTCACGCTGTCGCGTCGATATAACGTAACACCGGTGGCGTATCAAGATCGTGCTCGTAGGAATTCTGCATTTTGTCGACGAATTTCACCTGGGCGATCGTCGGGGCCTGATACCGTCATGATAATTAGTAAAATAAGCTGTATTAAGCTCCGTATACGTATATCGGCGCGCAACGGCAAAGGAAGAAGGTCGTGTTGGGAACCGGCGAGTGATTTGTCGTTTATTTATGATCGCGGGTTAACGCGGTGTCGGTGGCTCTTAATCACCGTACACGATTTCAATACTGTCGTCGTGTTCCTCCGGCGCACGTGGGGAGAGAAAAAGACGTTTGAAAGCGCGCGATACGACGGCCCGATATCAACGCAATTAAACGGGTTATACCGTGCACCACCGCCAGGAGCGTAAACGGCTCGATAATTCCGCGATTTTATGCAAATGATAACGCGCCGTTTAAATCCCGTAAATCGTGCAATGAACCATTACTTAATACACTGAAACGCGCCGATTCCGATCCGTGCGCCGCCGTGCAATTCGTCGGGAATCATTAACGAACAGTATTAACGCGCAAAAAACTTTGCCAAACCATTTTCTGTATCCCCGCCTCCCTCGTTCTGTTATCGACTAGGCACTCTGTTTAACCGATTCTTCCCGAGCCATATACAGGGTGGCAATTTTAAATTTAACATCCCGATTATACCTGTGAATAACGGCGGTGAGAAACGTAATAAAATGGGATTTAAACGTGGACGTATAACCGGTGCTCTCAGGAAAATACTGCGAATATCATTTTGACGGCTTTTTTTCTAGGTTAGGTTATTCTGTCCGAGAATTAACATCCAATGAACTAAGATATAATTAATACCATCAGAATACTGTCTATATTGACCGCTTCATGGTAGGTGAGCGTTAATCCTATGACCTATGATTTCATTCACTTCTGCACTAATTACAATCGTTCTTAATGTACAACCGTAAGAAGATTTGTATTCATTGTGTGACTGCATTCACTCTAATAATCAAGTACTGATTTGAACGAATTAAATCTTATTTTTGTGTAAAATAAGTAAATGTTGAAATAAGCACCAAAGTAATCAGCTTATATATTACATAACTTATAATATGTAATATATAATAGTATATGTTTTATTATATTTTTATAATAATAAATAATATTCTAAATACCTACTTATGCTAAAAACTGAGAGCGAATAGTAAATTCTGTTTAAAATCTTCACCACTAGTCTGACCAGCGATATTATCGTGAAAAGTGTTAGGCATTAATTACTCCCCGAAGCTGTCACTGTCACTCTGCACGAAACTACCCCAACGGCGCTCTGCCTTTAATTTTGTGATCAGAGATTTTACAATTGCCGATTCCGGAATACGTGTTTCCGTAACGGTAATAAAAGTCACACGTGATAGGCGCCGCGTTGATCAAGAGGAGTCACGGCATCATTATCGCGTCAGTTGATCCGGATCAGATTGGGCCGTCACGTTTCGAGAATGAAAATGACCGGCGCGGTGGTGTGATTAACGTTTAATTGCCGCAGGGATTCGCGGCCGAACTGGCACCGGTTTCATGCGGGCACAATCGGACGCCGATAAAAATTCAAAGCAGCTCATTGTATTCAAATTTCACCGTGGCGTCGGACGTTCGACGTACGCGAACACTTGTAGAACAAGCGCATCTCTGCGGCACGTCGGGCGGTCGGAGGTGGGCGCTGCCTGGAGGTAGTACACGGTGGTCACAACGCCTCGCCTTGCCTCACCTTGGCTCACTTTAATTCACCTTGATTCACCTTGATTCACCTTGATTCACCATGATTCACCTTGACTCACCTTGATTCTCTTTGCCTCATCTTGCCTGATCTTACCTCATCTTGCCTGATCTTACCTCATCTTGCCTCACTTTGCCTCACCTTGTTTTACCTTGCCGCATCTCGCTTCACTTAACCTCTCGCTGCCTCGCCTCGTCATGCCGAATCCAGTAAAATAGCCGTTTCGCCGTATTCCCGTGGCCCAGACACGTTCGCTCCCTTCGTTTTGCTCCCACGATCGATAATCATCGACTCGGTAGACTCTCCAAATCGCAATCGATCGAAAATTTGTACCCGCCTCCGAGTTCTAAAGTTGCAGATCGAACCTTGCAGATAAAAATTTCATGCCACTAGCGAAATTGCTGCGCTCGCAAAATTCTACCCTCGAAAACCATTTCTACGTATTTTCCGCATCGCGAAATAATTTAATCAAACCTGCTACAACAATAATAAGGGCATGCTGAAATTTTGAACACTAAATTAGTCAAAATTAAGATTAAATTACGGGAACGATATATTTCCGGTAACTATATAATGAACTTAAAAAATAGCAGAATGAAACAACCGTAATAATTTTATATTTGCAAGAACTTTGTTACAACCGGCAAAAATTGTGTTAGTGAATATATGGATGCTAAGAAAAATTATTGGTTCCATGTTAGAAATCTTCGTTTGCGGACACACGTTGTATGATGTATGTACATTTTTGTAAATATTCGTTTGAGCAAACAATGAATTTCATGTTAAAATGTGACAATATTACTCATTGTCAGTTCTTATCGCTGAGAGTTTCGATGCAGCGGTTATCGTTTTGAATATTTCAACACGTTCGCCTACATTTCCGTGTTCGTAGATAGTGTTATCTAATCCCAGACTGTATTTTGGTCGAATCAGAAACCACTTGAAAATGTCTTTCAATTTCTAATGGTTGTAAAGAGCTGAAATTACTCTCTCGACTTGACATTATCTTCACATTTAGAATGATGGGGACACTATCGATTGTAAAATTTTCTTAGAACAAATAGAAAATTTATATTTATTGCGAACCTACATTTACTTCAAATGCTTGACAGGATAAATGTCAAAAGCCAACCTTAAAAATGTCTACAAGATCAAAATAATTTAATGAATGATACTGAAATTAGAAAATTGAAATTTGTCCTATGACATTTTAATTTATTTTCATTCTAAAGATCTTAGTAAAAGATCCAGTATTAATGGCACAAGGGAAGAATTTTATTTCAACATAGAACAACGAAATTAAATTAATAATCTCGAATACGAGTCAGGCTCGTCAAAATATGACAATAAATTAGAATGATCAATTAAAAATGTCTTCTATTTGACTTGTGCAACCAATACAGAATTACTTTACTTTCCACTAATAAGAATTATTTACAACCAATTCTTCTAATTAACTGGTAGTTGATGTATTGACCTAAATGGTTAATGTATCGACATTCTTTAATTCAATCATGACCTAGTCCGTCACAAGCGCATAAAATCCGCAGTCTAGCTACAACACCTCATCAAAAACACGTCCCGGCTTCGAGAGCCACGCTCCAAAGAAACCGAGCTCCCTGCCCAATTATAATTAACCCCATTACGAGCCGGCAGCCTGGAAACAAGAGGATCGAGCAACGACGACGATCCGATAAGAGTATCCCTCGCCTACTGTATTAATCAGCCGGCGTCGTCGTTCTCGTTTCGCGTTAACCCTGACCTTCGATCACAGCGAGTCGGGGGTGGCGAGTCAGAGCGGGGTGGTTCGGAATCATAGTACATCGGGCGAAGATCGTTGTCAAGTGTTCCTGACCGCGAGAAATTTCGCCCCTTTCGGTTTGTACAGCGTCCGCAGAGGAACGGTGCGCGATTCCTGCAGGGTGCACGAGACTTTAGGCTTGGTCGCAGCTTACGGCAGGGTAGCAGGCAGTCGTGTGGGCGCGTGGGTTTCAGTTCGACCCCGAAAGCGAGACGGAGACCGGGTGCAGGGGCTTGCAGAAGGCCGGAGAGGGATAGAGAGAGAAACAGAGAGTGAGAGAATGAGAGAATGAGAGAATGAGAGAGAGAGAGAGAGAGAGAGAGAGAGGAAGAGGGAGACAGAGCGCGAGAGGGCGAGAGAGGGTTGGACGGGTTTGGTTCGCCGGCTCACCGCTATTGATTTTTCCCTCCAGACTCGCGGTCTCTTCGTTCCACTTTCGATCCTCTCGGATTTTCTCTTTCCCGCCACCATTCTCTTACTCCATCTTTCTCGTTCGTGCACTTCTGCCTTCCGGCTTTCTCGATTCCGCCTTCCAGCCGGCCGCAGCCCTCCGTCCCCGGAAATACTTTCCCTCCTCGACTCCCTCGGCGACTTCATATGCATTTCTCTCCTCCTCGGCGTGTCCTCGTCGTTTCTTCGTCTTCTTCTTGAGCCCTTTGCGCGGCTGTTTTCGGGCGATCCTCGTCCCTCCGTGCCCGTCTCATTGTCGCGCAGTCCATTCGCACGTGCACGCGCGAGGGCGGCCGCACACGCGGCGTCTGTCGGTGTCGCGCCGCGCCGCGTCGCGACGCTGAACAGGAAACATAGTCGCCGAGACGTGCACGCCAGCGATCCGCGAACAGAATCGTTCGCGCGTGTAAACGTCCCTCTGCATCCACGCCTGTCAGCTGGCTGACGAGAGCTCGACGACGACGACGACGACGACGATCTTTTCGCAACCCTCCCAAGTCCCTTCCGCAGAAACCACCGTCGACGACCTACCCCTAGTTTCTGGTGCCACTCCTCCCCTTTCTCTATCCCTCAGTGGTTCCCCACCGTTTGGCCGAGGACGGGTCTCATTTCCGTTTAATCGGCAATAACTGCCGGGAAAAGCAACGATTATTTCGATCGTTTCTGGATCGTTTGTTCTGCACCGATTCGATCGTAGATTCCCAAGTATTTCGGTGGGACTCGGGCCGGACTGGCTCGCCCTCCGCGCGGCGCAGGGATGGGGCGGGTTCTGCTAACGGCGGGAAACGAAACGATAGTTCGGAATGTCTTTTCTCGATGCGAATTTTATTCTTTGATTCTTGTTTGATCAGTATTTCCCGTAGCCGAAGAGGCTCCTCTCCGGACATTCCATTATCCCGTAATGGTATCTTCGCGGAGTAATTACACCGAGATGCCTTGCTTACAATCGGCGATTCTTTCGTTGCGGAAAGTTTTATCAGTATGTCAAGGGGATTGCGCACGTTTTCGCCGGAATATGCTGCCGCGGAGCTGGCCGTGGAGGGGCTGGTTGTTAACCGGAACGGCGAGGCCGTCGCATTATGCAGGAAATTCTTTTACGGCGGGCGTTACCGCCGGATTTATCGCGTTACTTGTTAGCCGCCGCGAAACGTTCCGTAATTAAAGGGACGGGAGTTTCGTTGACTGTTTTGGATTTTCCACGCCGCTCCCCTCTCCGCACGGCCCTGCCACGCCACGCTCCGCGTTGGTGCCCGGATCAACCGGGTGTTTACGTTCGCTGTAATTCGCGCCTGAGACCGGGGGATTATAAAACGCGGTGAAAGTAGGATTAACGGCGATTGCTAATCTAGTCGTAAACACCGCTAATTATATCATTTTCTCTTCCCCCGGGGATTCGTTCGAGTCGGAGGCTCGATAATGACCAATCGGCCGCGATAAGAGATGGAAAACAAATTATTATAGATTGCGTGTAATTACAGGGGGGGTCTGATGACAACAAATACACGGGCAGAAGTACCGTAAGGACATTCATCTGCGGGCTCGCCGCGGCGAAAGAATTTACCGTACAAAAATTTCCGGACCTCTCTCGCGAAATTACGCTCGGTTCCCTGGTAATCTTCAATTTGATTAATGCGATCTCGGTGCAATATTCCCACATAAATCATTCGATACTTAGCGTTCGCGTATTATTGTCAGACTGTTTTGATGCTGTCTATTTTATTAATCATGTTCGTGCTGAAAACCTGTTCCGTGTCTTTGCGCAGCTGCTTAATGAAAAAGCGGATCAAACGAACCATATGCACAAGCTTCGCTAATTATAATATGGATTACTCTGCGGGAGTCGTTAGCTCGATCAAAGAGATAGTAGGTCTATAAGTGGTTATAAAATTTCTTCAGATATTTTTTATTATGCCTTCCCTCCAGGCTATAACGGATCAAGAGCCTATTCAGAGGGGATTGTTGCTACAAGATCAACGAGGTTTATCAACAGATCCGTTGATAAGCTGAGCGCCGCGTCGGTCACATATGAGTTTTCCAAAATTTCCTTGTTATTGTAATATATTCACATAAATTTTACTGTAATCTTTGGAATACAAAAGAGATAAAACATCATCCACTGCGATAGGTTTCACGAACATTAAGTTCACGGAATTCTAGATGCAGCTACTTTTCATTGCTTCGTAAAAGTAGCAAGCATGAATTCGTTTAGAGTTTCAGCTATTTTTGTAGGTATCAAGTGGACAAAATTTGTATAAAGATTTTAGTTAAAAGAGCTAAGTATCCTAATAATAAAATTAAATAGATAATAATGAGAAAAAGAATTACTTAACAAACAAACAAATTCTTCTATTCTCTTTCTGTAAATAAAAAAATTTTGTTTTCTTTTCTTGTAAAGAGCAGTTCGTAAAAGTAATGAGCAGTACAGGAACGTTAAAGAACTAGAAAACGCTATAAGGCGAGAGTTAGAAATAAAGGTTAAATTTATTAAATATTACAATATTTGTGTTTTCTTATAACATTTTAGTCGATCCCCCCTATGCAAATTTCATTGTATAGCTATGCATTTGAATATTTGATGTCGTTTACAAAAAAATAAAGGGATTTTTTTGATTGTTGCATTTTTCATTTCTTATTATTCCCTAATATACATTTTTTAAATTTTATTATTATAACATTTGGATTTTCTTTTATCAAAAAATATTATACAATACAAATTTCATGTAACAGAAAAATCTTGCGAATACAACGGGCTAACGATCAAGACCGGTAAGAGAGAAAGATGAGGAACGCGACGAGCTGTCATCCGTTAAAATGACACAACGTCAGGCTACCGGCCACGAGGAAGAAGGCCAAGGGAGCTGATAAACAGTCTAGACTCGATAAGATTACCCGCCGGGAGAGGTCGAACATGATAAACTCTTAATAACAACGCTGCCAGCTGGGCACTCGCGTGTGTACAAACAGGCGCAGATAGCGTTCCGCAGCGAAGCGTGTTACGCCGGGAACGTTGCCGATCAGCTGTCGCTTCCGATCGAGGCCGTGATCCATCACGCGGCCTGTTCATTCAAGAAATTCTGAGCTGTCTCGGCCCGTGTTTTTTGATGACCGATTAGCCGGCGCCCAAAGATGAGGATCGGACGAAATTGAAACGGCGGAAGTCACGAAGAAGCGGAAACGCTTCGGAGCGCTTTCGCGCAGAGCTGTTGGTAACGTGCCACGATGTACAGGGTGTCCTGCGACAGACATACTATTCAAATTTCAATTTAGAGTAGTGTCAACATTTCTGGAGAAAACTACTGTAGGACATCAATTTATTATATGATCAATTATTATTACTGCTCTCGTGCCTCCAAACATTGCCGATTAATTTGGGACGTGTGGTTGTTAAATGATACTGTGTACAGTCTAAGCAAGTGTTAAGAAAGGAAAAGCTATTGGATAGGGTACCTTTATTATAGATTGGTTAACACTTTGACAGTTACGCCACTCATATGTGAGTGATAAAATTATGTAATCATAGTAGTTAAAAATTAATTTTTCACTAAAGTATTACGTCTTCCTAATTTCATTAGGATCCGTGAAATATGAGAATATGAAATAGTAATAGTATTTATTAAATAGAATACGAGAATCTTGTGATCTGTTAGATGCTGTCATATGTATCATCGATCTATAAAATTACAACAGGATTTTTAATATTGCAATGCCTCGTTTATTGTTACTCTTACACTTTAGAAGCAAACCTGATTGCAGAAATATTTCCATTTAAACAGCTACGATCGTTGCGTAAAATTATTCAGTTCGGATTCATTTCTATATCTAATCTAAATAATTTCATAAATTGCAAGTGTTCCTATTTACTGGACCACATTTTTTTTGTCATTCAAATCGCTGGCGTGAACAAAAGAAACGAGTCGGCTGGCAGGTTCACGAATGTTGAACGTCGAATGACCGAGTCTCAGCGAAGCGTGCATATTTAATACAGCTTGCGAGGTTGGTTTTTCGGGATTACGGTCAAATCGCGCGCGAATTCGTCAAATTTCGAGTTTAACAACCGCCGATAAAGAAGACATCGTGTAGCCTCGAGCGGGTTGGAAGGAGATGCGCAAGTTTCATTGTTGTCGATTTTTGCGTATTTTCATTTCTGAGGAATGGGATACCGTGACGCGCAATGACCAATTTGCCTGGAAATATGGGCAAAATTCATATCTTCGTTAGTCGCACGCTATTCGGTATGTATGAACTATTCTTAATGGTTTCCTACTTCACGGAATTTGATCTTGCAGCTTCTTTTACTGGTGTGGAAAACAACCACTATAAAGATAGCCTTATAAGGGAAGTTTCAACAATATGGGAAAAAGTTTCCAGTTTAGGTAGACACTTTTTAAATAATGTAGTAGATCTTTAAATCGGTTTTTATTGACTTTTATCAAAGAAGAGTCGATCTGTAAATAGCGATAGCCCACAAATTGGCAGATATTTCTACCCAATACCAACTGAGGCGCCGCGCCGAAAATTCGCGCATGGTCAATCATCCTCCTTAAGATTTTCCTAAGCGTTCAATAAAAACTGTACTTGAGAAGACTGTGTTTTTTAACAAAACGTGTTGCTCGTAGCTTTAATATCAAAAGATACAGATGTAAAATTCTGTTATTTATACCAGTCATCACATGGACGCCGGATATATCCGGCACTCGTGCTGAAAGGGTTAAACGATCACGATATTTCATTTGAGATCAAAATCAATGTTTGATTTGTTTGATACGACTGGTAGTTAACATAAATTTCAAGATGTATAGAATATACATGGAAATTGTTTTCTATTTTAAAAACCAGAAGAGCATTTTAAGTTTAAATATAACATAGTTGATATCGATGATTGAGGTCCAAAGTATTTTGTCAATATATTTAGATATAGTTCCTTAAACCCTGATCATTATTTTTTAATTGGAACATATTCGAAAAACTTGCTGAATAAGCACTGGCGATAGGAAATCTTATAGTTCGTGCAACTAGTAACATTAATTAGATTGCACTAACAAGAAATATTCTTTTTTAATTTCGTCCTGATTTTGGGGCGAATCGGCGACTGCGGCGGCGGTCGAAAAAGCGGTCGGGAAATACGCCGATATTCTGACGTGTCGATTTGCTTTAAAGATTAGGCGGGTGGCACACGTAGACGGTGACATGGAATATTCAGATATGCGGTTGAAAGGGCCCGCTTTTATAGTACGTCGCGGTTCCGGATTATTGACTTTCGTGACCGCTCTGCGACTATTTTCGAAAGATGGCGCTCGCACCACCGAACGCCGCAAATTACGAACAAGACGTTTGTCGTCTGCGTTAATTATTATAATCCGTAAATGTTGCCGCGGCGATAAGACGTAACAGATTGGATCAGCCGCCCTTATTTATCGCAAGAATGTTAAACATTCACGTGCGCCGCGTTGCAGAAAGAGCGTTTTCGAGTTTTGGTCGCCGCGGAGAATTTCATTCCGTGACGCGTACCAATTCCCCTTCCAGCAAGAGGAAATGATTCGACACTCTAATCGGGCCTGTAAAAATCACGCGTCGAAACGCGGCACCCTCTCCCGGTGACATTTCCACCCCACGCGACCCGCGAATAATCGTAATTAAGGGCGGACGGCCTATTCGATCCGCCGCTTGGTCTCACTATCGCGATGCAACCTGCAACGTTATTGCGATCCTTGAGCACGATTTAATTGTCAAAGCGATCCCGCAAAACCGAACCGCATGTCCGAGTATCCGCAGAATTGTTTGGCCGCGTTATTCGCTAAAATACATTTTATGATTTCAACAGCCAGAATGACACATTCGGGACGTTTAATGTCTCTCTGAAAAATATGCGTGCTCACAGTTTTCACATGCACGTCCATGTATCCAAATACGGTATCGAAGTTATTTTTCATAAAAATACGTAATGAAACAGTGGATTATTATAATAGAATACTATAATACACATACTTAGACTTCTTTCATATCTCGTCAACTATGACTAAAATGCAACGTTTCGCTTAATTAAAAATAATAGATCGGTCTATAAATTTGTGCGGTTGTCATGTCAATTCAAATAACCCGCATGATATAATAATTGCCTTTAATTTTGCCTATTAATTTTCTACCGTCGTGCGACTTTTCATTTATTCGTTCCGTGTGAGTAACACGGTGATTCATTTCTTAGAAATCATGGAGCGTCGAATTAACAAACGCGAAC